>NC_056430.1:75200020-75265020 GCF_018296145.1 Oncorhynchus tshawytscha
TTTTAAAAGGAGGAAGACGAATCAAGGACTTTAAGATTTACCCTACAGTCGCGGCCACTGAAATGTTTGTTTTCTAAAAACCAAACCTACCGTTAGGAGGAATAGAGTGAAGTGTTGTCCACACGTTGGCAGCAATTGTTCTACCAATACAGCAACACGACCTAACTTTTTAGTGCCCGCAACTGCCTGTATGTGTGTGTGGTGTCGTAGCATGGTCGGTCCCCCACTCCCATCCCCCTCTCTCTCGTCTCACGGCTCAGGGTCCCATCCACATTGTGGTCTAATCGAGGCAGGGTAACTTGTCCCTCTCTCAGCAGCCACAGACCTGACGGTGGGGAAGATCTACGCTGCCATGATGATCATGGAGTATTACAGACAGAGCAAGGCCAAGAAGCTCCAGGCCCTACGCGAGGAGCAGGTACCCACTAGACCCAGGCCCACCCCTGTGACCTCCAAAATATACCCCAGAACCGACTCTTCCTTCCCCCTTAGATCCCCTTTCCAAACCTGTCCAGCTCCCCATTCCCTCTCTTGCCTCCAGACACCCATGCTCCCACACCCCAGTGAACCCCAAATCATCCAACCCCCTCAGCTCCCCCTTCCTTTAGCTCCTCAACTCTTCCTCTCGCCTTTACCCATCATCCAGAACCCCCATGGCTGCTATTTTTGGTCCTTCAAACCCCAGCATCCCCTTTCTACTTCCTGCCCCCATAGCGCCCCTTTCCAGACCTCCATAGCGCCCCTTTCCAGACCTCCATAGCGCCCCTTTCCAGACCTCCATAGCGCCCCTTTCCAGACCTCCATAGCGCCCCTTTCCAGACCTCCATAGCCTCCCTTCCCTCCAGAAACCATCCTCATGACCCCAAACCCACTTCTTCGCTAGACCCCGTTTCCTGGCCCCCTTGCACCCTTTCCAGGACCTCCATCGCTGCCCTCCTTGGTCCGTCAACCCCCTAAGCCCTTTATTTCCCCCTTGCCCCCCCGCTCGTCCTCCCACATCTACCTCCTCCGCCTTGGAACCCTCCCGATGAGCGCTGCCTGGTCCTGGGTTACCCCTGTAGCATGCTAACTCCAGTTACCTCTCTCTCTCTCTCTCTCTACTCCGGCACCAGGCTGTTTCTGCCTGTTTCCAAGTTAGCATGATGGATGGCTATCGTAGGCTGAGGCCTGGCCTGGCTCTTCCACTCGCTATCTCTTTACCTTTACTCTACCATTACTATACCCCCCTCCTACCCATTACTTTACCCCCATCATACCCACCACTTGTATATTTACTTAAAGGGGCAATCTGCCGTTCAAACAATAAAACTCAGTCGCAGATTGCCCCTTGAAGTACTTCTTTGAACTCCTCCCCTTTTTAAGCATGGGGGGATAAATGGTGTAGTGGTGAGGAGAAGGGGGAGATGTTTTAAACTGTCAAATTGCAATTGTTTTGTTTTGAAAATGATATGAATAATAATGATACAACATGGCCAATGTACGTACGTATGCACTCCTGTTGTCTATGAATGCTGTGTAAATGCACTACCTCTTAATGTGATGTGCACTGTTTCTCTAACACCTTGTCTCCATTCCCCGGGATACCCTGTTGCTCCTGTGCTGCAGTCCACAGCTTCTAATGGGTTTTATCTGCCTTTGGAGGCTGAAGTTAAAGTAATGGTTCAGCCCAAAATCAAAGCTGCTTAGATGTTTTCTTGGATGTTTTAAGAAACAGAATTGGCACCCATCTTATTCTATCCAAGATCAAGTCCATGATGCGGGGTTAGGGCTCTGTGGGTATTCAGTAGGGGCGCTTTTCAGACATGAGATAAGTTGACTTAACATGGACTTAAGTAACAAATGTTGACTTATGTCCATGTTTTATTGACTTAAGTCCATGTTAAGTCTACTTATCTCAAGTCTCAATCGGGCCCTAGGTGAATGGAGTGTACGATATTTTAGACCCCGTCTATGAGTTGGTATGATCCTCCTGAATGCTGTCACCTCATTGGTTGCACTGACTGTCCAGTTCCATACAGGCTCCTCCTTCTCAACATCACCAGCTGGCCTGTGGTGCACAATGACAAACTGTCTTTCTGTCTATCCCTCCTTCCCTTCTTCCGCTTTCATTTCTCAGTTGTACTCTTTCCCTCCTTACTTCCTTTCTTTATGTCCATCACTCCTGCTCTTCTCTCCTTATTCCCTCCTTCAATCTGTTGCACCTTCCTGTCATCTCTCCTTATTCCCTCCTTCAATCTGTTGCACCTTCCTATCATCTCTCCTTATTCCCTCCTTCAATCTGTTGCACCTTCCTGTCATCTCTCCTTATTCCCTCCTTCAATCTGTTGCACCTTCCTGTCATCTCTCCTTATTCCCTCCTTCAATCTGTTGCACCTTCCTGTCATCTCTCCTTATTCCCTCCTCTGTTGCACCTTCCTGTCATCTCTCCTTATTCCCTCCTTCAATCTGTTGCACCTTCCTGTCATCTCTCCTTATTCCCTCCTTCAATCTGTTGCACCTTCCTGTCATCTCTCCTTATTCCCTCCTTCAATCTGTTGCACCTTCCTGTCATCTCTCCTTATTCCCTCCTTCAATCTGTTGCACCTTCCTGTCATCTCTCCTTATTCCCTCCTTCAATCTGTTGCACCTTCCTGTCATCTCTCCTTATTCCCTCCTTCAATCTGTTGCACCTTCCTGTCATCTCTCCTTATTCCCTCCTTCAATCTGTTGCACCTTCCCCTGTCTGTTGCACCTTCCTGTCATCTCTCCTTATTCCCTCCTTCAATCTGTTGCACCTTCCTGTCATCTCTCCTTATTCCCTCCTTCAATCTGTTGCACCTTCCTGTCATCTCTCCTTATTCCCTCCTTCAATCTGTTGCACCTTCCTGTCATCTCTCCTTATTCCCTCCTTCAATCTGTTGCACTTCCTCCTTCAATCTGTCATCTTCCTTCCTCATCTCTCCTTATTCCCTCCTTCAATCTGTTGCACCTTCCTGTCATCTCTCCTTATTCCCTCCTTCAATCTGTTGCACCTTCCTGTCATCTCTCCTTATTCCCTCCTTCAATCTGTTGCACCTTCCCCTCATCTCTCCTTACAATCTTTCCCACCTTCTTTCCTTAACTCTGTCTTTCCTTTCCTCCTTCCTTCCTTCCCTCCTTCCCTCCTCCCTACAACTGTTATACTACCTTTCATTATGTCTTAATCTATTCTCCAATTTATATAGTTTATTATTTATATATATATATATATATATATATATATCTTTCCTATTGTCTTTTCTACCACGGTTTCACTGCCTGTCTTTTCACTGTTGTAATCTCTTTCTACCACGGTTTACCATGTCTCTCTGTGCCCCAGGTCTGTGCCCTTCTATACATGTTGTTATGTATCACTCACTATCTATGTCACTCCTCTATCACTCTTTTGCATATTCCCTCCTTCTCCCTCCTTCTTTCTCTCCATGTCTACCTGTCTGTCCATCCATCCCCTTGTCCCTCTGACTCAATTTGTTCTTCCAGGAGGGGGGCGGGACCTTGACTTCTCAAAACCCTCCCTGATTGGTCAATCTAGGTTGACTGTCATCAGGCCTGTCTAACCAGAACCCTTCTCCCCTCTCTGTGTGCTCCTGTCTGTGTATTCCGTCATCTCTGGTTGGTTGTTGAGCTGAGGTTCCTGATGTAACCATTGGACGCTCATGTAACAAAACCGTCTCTGTGAATCTTCAGTGGTATTCATGAATGTGCTTTCTAGGGAAAATAGTGCACTAGTTTTGTACCTCGTCCTCCATATCCCATTTCACTTGTTAGTATATTAAAACACATTTTCCCAGAAGGACTCACTGTTAGCGAGCACGCTACAACCCGGGTTCACACCCATTCATTTAGCCGTTAACATTTTAGCTTTTGGTTTGGATGAACATGACGGCATCTGTAGTCATGTAGCCATCGACACCACCACAGACCAGCCAATGGAAGACCTCCCTGCTCCCGCCACACTCCATATATGGGCGAAACAACAAAAAGGACTGCTGAGGAGCTGTTTTGATGGAGGAAGTAGAATTATCCTCCAGAGCCATATACAGAGCCTTCAGAAAGTATTCAAACCCCTTGACTTATTCCACATTTTTGTTGTGTTACAGCCTGAGTTCTAAATTGATGAAGTATATATTTTTTCTACCCCATAATGACACATGAAAACGTGTTTTTAGAAATATTTGCAAATGTATTAACATTTTTATATATATGTATTCACACACCTGAGCCAATACATGTTAGAATAACCTTTGGCAGCGATTACAGCTGTGAGTCTTTCTGGTAAGTCTCTAAGAGCTTTAAGCTTTGTCAAGTTGGTTGTTGATCATTGCTAGACAGACAAGTCTCAAGTCTTGCCGAAGATTTTCAAGCCGCATTAAGTCATATACTGTAACTAGGCCACTCAGGAACATTCAACGTGGTCTTGGTAAGCAACTGCAGTGTATATTTGGCTTTAGGTTTTAGGTTATTGTCCTGCTGAAAGGTGAATTTGTCTCTCAATATCTGTTGGAAAGCAGACTGAACCAGGTTTTCCTCTAGGATTTTGCCTGTGCTTATCTCTATTCTGGTAATTTGTATTAAAAAAAAATCCCTTTTCCTTGCCTATGACAAGCATACCCATAACATGATGCAGCGACCACCGTACTTGAAAATATGAAGAGTGGTACTCAGTGATGTTGTGTTGCATTTGCCCCAAACATAACGCTTTATATTCAGGACCTAAAGTTAATTTCTTTGCCACATTTTTTGCAGTTTTACTTTAGGGCCTTATTGCAAACAGGATGCATGTTTTGGAATATGTTTTATTCTGTACAGGTTTCCTTCTTTTCACTCTGTCATTTAGGTTAGTGTTGTGAAGTAACTACAATGCTGTTGATCCGTCCTCAGTTTTCTCCCATCACAGTCAAGGTGTGAATACTTTCTGTAACTGTTTTAAAGTCACCATTGGCCTCGTGGTGAAATGCCTGAGCAGTTTCCTTCCTCTCCGGCAACTGAGTTAGGAAGGACGCCTGTTTCTTTTTAGTGACTGGGTGTATTGATACACCATCTAAAGTGTCATTAATAACTTCACCATGCTCAAAGGGATACATGTTTACCCATCTACCAATAGGAGCCCTTCTTTGCGAGGCATTGGAAAACCTCCCTGGTCTTTGTGGTTGAATCTGGGTTGAAATTCATTGCTTGACTGAGGGACCTTACAGGTAATTGTATGTTTGGTGTACAGAGATGAGATAGTCATTCAACAATCATGTTAAATCATGTTAAACACTATTATTGCATGCAGAGTGAGTCCATAAAACTTATTATGTGACTTCTTAATCACATTTTTACTCCTGAACTTATTTAGGTTTGCCATACCAAAGGGGTTGAATACTTATTGATTCAAAACATTCCAATTTTGTATTCATTTATGAAAGTTTCAAAAAACATAATTCCACTTTGACATTATGGGGTATTGTGTGTAGGACAGTGACACAAAATGTCTATGTAATCTATTTTAAATGCAGGCTGTAACATAACAAAATGTGGAAAAGGTCAAGTGGTATGAATACCTTCTGAAAGCACTGTGTGTATATATCAGGGTTGGGGTCAATTCCATTTCAATTGCAGTCAATTCAGGAAGTACAGTGAAATCCCAATTCTCTTCAATGTTTTTCAAATGTGGAATTGGAACTTTATGAATCGATTGAAATGGAATTGACCCTAACCCTGGTATATATACATTTATAAACTGGGTGGTTCAAGCCCTGAATGCTGATTGGCTGACAGCCGTGGTATATCAGACTGTATACCACAGGTATGACAAAACATGTATTTTTACTGCTCTAATTACTTTGATAACCAGTTTATAATAGAAATACGGCTCCTCTGGGGTTTGTGATATATGGCCAGTATACCACAACTAAGGGCTGTTCTTAGGCAAGACACAATACGGAGTGCCTGGACACAGCCCTTAGCCGTGGTATATTGGCCATATACCACACCTCCTCGGGCCTTATTGCTTAAGTATATGGCTCTGGTTGCTACTAAGCACTGACTGACACAGGATCAGATCAGGTCTTAATTCTCCTAATGGTGAAGGTTATCAGATGGTTATGGTAATCTGATCCTAGATCTGTGGTTAAAGCAGGGGTGGGCAATTCTAGCTCTGGAGGGCCAAAGTATTTGTTTCAGTCAAATAATCAGCGAGTCCTCAGTTAAGACACCAATTAATTAATAACCAACTAGAAAGGGTCATTTTTCAAGAAAAATTGTGTGACTTGCTTCAGCTGTCCAGAATAATTTTTATGTTGGTGGAAGAAGTTTAAATTGTTAGTGGCTAGTATTGAAAAACTGAAGCTCGTTTAGTGGCGACTATTATATATACTTAGTGCTGGGCTGGGACAAAAGCCTGCCCCTCCTCCCTTCTCCAGAGCTTCAATATCCCACTCTAGGCAACTTCTAACCTCTAAACCATTACTTTGCCCAATTGTGCCACCTGGTGGGAGCATGCTGCGGTGCATCCTCTCCTTTCCTCTGTGTGTGTGTGTGTGTGTGTCCCTGCCTGAGTGTGTCTGATGCCAGCCCGAGGCCATGTTGTATCTCACACAGAACCGAACACCGTTAATGTTTCAGCGCATGGAGCCGCCCTCCCCCGGGGGAGGAGAAGGGGGAGGAGGGGGAGGCCCCGACGGGACGGGAGGAGGGATGCCAGGGGTCAACGGCCTCCCCGCCACACAGCACGACCCCAACAGCATGTGAGTAGTAGTGATGGGTTATACATATGCGTACATGATATGTACATACACACACAAATACATACATAAGCATGCCAACACTCACAGTATGCATACTGTAGATACACACACACACACACAGTAGAATACATATACTCATACTCACATATGCAGGTATGGAAGCAGGTAGCCTCGAGGTTAGAGCACTGGGCCAGCAACCAAGATACTGGAGCCGACAAGGTGAGAGAAAAAAGTGTGACTTGAGCAAGGCACTTACCCCTAATTCCTCCAGGGGCGCTGTACAATGACGATCCTGGCCATGACCCCACTCCCTGCGGGTGTCTCAGGGGGAGTTGGGATATGGGGACCCTGGCCGTGACCCCACTCCCTGCGGGTGTCTCAGGGGGAGTTGGGATATGGTGACCCTGGCTGTGACCCCACTCCCTGTGGGTGTCTCAGGGGGAGTTGGGATATGGTGACCCTGGCCGTGACCCCACTCCCTGCGGGTGTCCCCCCCCCCCAAAAAAAGTATTATTACAAGCATACAACCTGCACATACAAACACGTTGTACATGTCTCTCACAGGGTCTGTTTCTTCTGTTTCTACACGGTTTGGGCTTTTTAGCTGCTGTGTTCCCCAATGACTCTCTCTGTCTTCCTTCTCCTTCTCTGTGTGTCTCTGTCTTCCTTCTCCTTCTCTGTGTGTCTCTGTCTTCCTTCTCCTTCTCTGTGTGTCTCTATCTTCCTTCTCCTTCTCTGTGTGTCTCTGTCTTCCTTCTCCTTCTCTGTGTGTCTCTGTCTTCCTTCTCCTTCTCTGTGTGTCTCTGTCTCCCTTCTCCTTCTCTGTGTGTCTCTGTCTTCCTTCTCCTTCTCTGTGTGTCTCTGTCTTCCTTCTCCTTCTCTGTGTGTCTCTGTCATCCTTCTCCTTCTCTGTGTGTCTCTGTCTTCCTTCTCCTTCTCTGTGTGTCTCTGTCTCCCTTCTCCTTCTCTGTGTGTCTCTGTCTTCCTTCTCCTTCTCTGTGTGTCTCTGTCTTCCTTCTCCTTCTCTGTGTGTCTCTGTCATCCTTCTCCTTCTCTGTGTGTCTCTGTCTTCCTTCTCCTTCTCTGTGTGTCTCTGTCTTCCTTCTCCTTCTCTGTGTGTCTCTGTCTCCTTCTCCTTCTTTGTGTGTCTCTGTCTTCCTTCTCCTTCTCTGTGTGTCTCTGTCTTCCTTCTCCTTCTCTGTGTGTCTCTGTCTTCCTTCTCTTTCTCTGTGTGTCTCTGTCTTCCTTCTCCTTCTCTGTGTGTCTCTGTCTCCTTCTCCTTCTTTGTGTGTCTCTGTCTTCCTTCTCCTTCTCTGTGTGTCTCTGTCTTCCTTCTCCTTCTCTGTGTGTCTCTGTCTTCCTTCTCCTTCTCTGTGTGTCTCTGTCTTCCTTCTCCTTCTCTGTGTGTCTCTGTCTCCCTTCTCCTTCTTTGTGTGTCTCTGTCTTCCTTCTCCTTCTCTGTGTGTCTCTGTCTTCCTTCTCCTTCTCTGTGTGTCTCTGTCTCCCTTCTCCTTCTTTGTGTGTCTCTGTCTTCCTTCTCCTTCTCTGTGTGTCTCTGTCTTCCTTCTCCTTCTCTGTGTGTCTCTGTCTTCCTTCTCCTTCTCTGTGTGTCTCTGTCTTCCTTCTCCTTCTCTGTGTGTCTCTGTCTTCCTTCTCCTTCTCTGTGTGTCTCTGTCTTCCTTCTCCTTCTCTGTGTGTCTCTGTCTTCCTTGTCCTTCTCGGTGTGTCTCTGTCTTCCTTTTTCCTTCCCTCTGTGTCTCTGTCTTCCTTCTCCTTCTCTGTGTGTCTCTGTCTTCCTTCTCATTCTCTGTGTGTCTCTCTGTCTTATGTCTCCTTCTCTGTGTGTCTCTCTGTCTTCTGTCTCCTTCTCTGTGTGTCTCTGTCTTCCTTCTCATTCTCTGTGTGTCTCTCTGTCTTATGTCTCCTTCTCTGTGTGTCTCTGTCTTCCTTCTCCTTCTCTGTGTGTCTCTGTCTTCTGTCTCCTTCTCTGTGTGTCTCTGTCTTCTTTCTCATTCTCTGTGTGTCTCTGTCTTATGTCTCCTTCTCTGTGTGTCTCTCTGTGTGTGCGAGTGTGTGTACACGTGTGTGTGTGTGTGCGTGAGTGTGTGTACACGTGTGTGTGTGTGTGTGCTTGTGTGTGTGTGTGTGCGCGAGTGCTTGTGTGTGTGTGTATGCGCATGTGTGTGCTTGTGTGTGTGTGTGTGTGCTTGTGTGTGTGTGTGTGAGTACTTGTGTGTGTGTACCAGACCTCCAGAGGGTGGGATGACAGAGAGCCAGTCGTGGGTGACAGCTAAAGCTCAGGAGATGTTTAACAAGACAGGCAACTGGAGCCCAGAGAGACACTACCCCGACCATCTCCATGACAACAGACACAACCCCCAGGTAACGCAGCACAAACATATAGCAAACACACGCAGGTCACCGTGGTAATGCAGTAACCGCACAAACTGGCGCCCGACTGTGATTGAGGTTTGGGGACAATACAGTGGCTGTTAGTGTATAGGCCAACAGTTGTTCCATTGTGTCCTATGGGAGTAAACATGATGATGTCATATACTCTACACTAAATGATAACTTAGTCATACAATGCAGGATTGGCGTGTGTTTTAAAGATATCTGTAAAGCTTATATTCCGGTAAATTGTTGACAACATTATCCTTTTCTGGAGAATGTCATTCCCTTGGTATATATTACATCCTTATTCCTAACTGGTAGAAGGAAATGACAGACTGTTGATACTGCTACTCAACCTATATTTATCCTGGTGATTCACTGAGAAGGGCTTGATTGGTCAAGAGATGGACAATATTCCACCCCTCTCAGCTGTGCTGCTCTGAGTCAACTTCTGGACTGTTTGTGTCGCCCCACTCAAGGTCCTCCTCTTCAATCTCTCTCTCTCTCCCTCTTTCTACGTTTCACTCAGTGAAGTACCTATGTGCAACCTCCCACCCCTTACTGACATACTCTTGTTCTGTCCTCTATGTTCAACCTCCCACCCCTTACTGACACACTCTCTCGCGTCTCTCTCCAACACTCTCATGCCATCTCTTGGCCCATCCTCACTGCCCCCTGGCTCAAACCAAGTCTTGGGCCTACAGGTGGGTGGTAGATGGGCTCCCCCCACTCTCTCTCCCTGTTGGACTGTGCCAAGCCACCCTGGTCTCATCTCTCTCAGTCAAATTAGTGAAGAACCATAGATATGCATGTTTTGTGTGTTGTGTGTAAAAGCATAGAGAGACAGTATTCAGGAAAGTATTCAGACCTCTTGACTTTTTACACATTTTGTTACGTTACAGCCTTATTCTAAAATGGATAAAATAGTTTTTTCCCCCTTCATCGATCTACACACAATATCCAATAATGACAAATGTATAAATAAATAAACCCCGGAAATATCACATAAGTATTCCCTTTACTCAGTACTTTGTTGAAGCACCTGTGGCAGCGATTACAACCTCGAGTCTTCTTGGGTATGATGCTACAAGCTTGGCACACCTGTATTTGGGGAGTTTCTCCCATTCTTCTCTGCAGATCCTCTCAAGCTCTGTCAGGTTGGATGGGGAGCTTCGCTGCACAGCTATTTTCAGGTCTCTCCAGAGATGTTTGATCGGGTTCAAGTCCGGACTCTGGCTGGGCCACTCAAGGACATTGTCCCGAAGCCACACCTGCGCTGACTTGGCTGTGTGCTTTGGTGTTGTTGTCCTGTTGGAAGGTGAACCTTCCCCCAGTCTGAGGTTCTGAGCACTGTGGAGCAGGTTTTCATCAAGGATCACTCTGTACTTTGCTCTGTTCATCTTTCCCTCTATCCTGACTAGTCTCCCAGTCCCTGCCGCTGGAAAACCTCCCCACAGCATGATGCTGCCAACACTATACTTCACCGTAGGGATGGTGCCGGGTTTCCTCTAGATGTGACGCTTGGCATTCATGCCAAAAAGTACAATCTTGGTTTCATCAGACCAGATCTTGTTTCTCATGGTGTGAGAGTCTTTAGATGCCTTTTGGCAAACTCCCAAGCAGGCTGTAATGTGCCTTTTACTGAGGAGTGGCTTCCGTCTGGTCACTCTACCATAAAGGCCTGATTGGTGGAGTGCTGCAGAGATGGTTGTCCTTCTGAAAAGTTCTCCCATCTCCACAGAGGAACTCTGGAGCTCTGTCAGAGTGAACATCGGGTTCTTGGTCACCTCCCTGACCAAGGCTCTTCTCACCCGATTGCTCCGTTTGTCCGTGCGGCCAGCTCTAGGAAGAGTCTTGGTGGTTCCAAACTTCTTCCATTTAAGAATGATGGAGCCACTGTGTTCTTGGGGGCCTTCAATGCTGCAGAAATGTTTTGGTTCCCTTCCCCGGATCTGTGCCTCGACACAATCCTGTCTCTGAGCTCTACGGACAATTCCTTAGACCTAATGGCTTGGTTTTTGCTCTGACATGCACTGTGAACTGTGGGACCTTATATAGACAGGTGGTTGCCTTTCCAAATCATTTCCAATCAATTGAATTTACCACAGGTGGACTCCAATAAAGTTGTAGAAACATCTCAAGGATGATCAATTGAAACAGGATGCACCTGAGCTCAATTTAGAGTCTCATAGCAAAGGGTCTGAATACTTCTTTAAATGAGTTATTTCTGTTTTTTTATTTTTTTTTATTTAATACATTTGCTAAAATTGATAGAAACCTGTTTTTACTTTGTCATTATGGGGTATTGTGTGTCGATTGGTGTGGATACATTTTTAAAAAATCAATTTTAGGGGTCCGGGGGCCTCCGGTGGCGCAGTGCCTCCCGGTCGATGCCGGCCGCGACCCGGGAGGTCCATGGGGCGACGCACAATTGGCCTAGCGTCGTCCGGGTTAGGGAGGGTTTATCCTTGTCTCATCGCGCACCAGCGCCTCCTGTGGCGGGCCGGGCGCAGTGCACACTGACACGGTGTTTCCTCCGACACATTGGTGCGGCTGGCTTCCGGGTTGGATGGCGCTGTGTTAAGAAGCAGTGCGGCTTGGTTGGGTTGTGTTTCAGAGGACGCATGGCTTTCGAACTTCGCCTCTCCCGAGCCCGTACGGGAGTTGTAACGATGAGACAAGATAGTAACTACTAACAATTGGATACCACGAAATTGGGGAGAAAATAGTAAAATGTAAAATAAAAAAAATGTAAAAAGTTAAGGGGTCCGAATACTTTTCAAATTCACTGTACATGAACGCTGCTACAGTATCTATGGTTCTGTGGGAAGAAATGTCTACATACTGCTCCCTGCAGCCCGTTGAAGGACCAGATCAACAGACAATAGAGAGGCTTCCTTATTTTATAGCTACTTCACAGCCAAGTTGGCCAGTGGAGACAAGACAATATACCTATTGAATAAGAACTACACAACTAACTATAGAATAGTTCAAAAGCATAGAATTATTAACAATTATAGAATCACTTACAATACACTCATTCTAGTACTATCAAAAGACCCCTGGCTCTGAGACTCCTGCTCCTAGTCGGCAGTGGTCACACACCCTCTGGTCTCTTTCTTGCAGACGCTAGAGATGAGAAAGATGGGGCGGGACGGGTACTCGGAAACTGAGCCCTGTCACCCAATGCGAATGGACAGGCATGGTCGGACCATCTCCATGCCCCGCCTCTCAGACGACAACCAAGTGAGCACCTTCATCCCCATCATCATCATAAACCCTCCATTCCTCCTCCTCATCCCTCCACTCTTTCCCCTCCGTCCTCCTTTTCCTCGCTCTGACTATCCACTCTGACCTGTGTTTGTTTATTTTTGTCTATTTGGATCCCCATTAGCAGCTGTTCTTCCTGGGGTCCACAGTAAACATGACAAGTAACAAAACACTGATACACGGATAGACAAGGACAGACACACACATTTACAATACAACCATATACAAACAATACAACTAGAAAAATAATAATACATTTTAAAAATGTATTTGTGCGTTAAAGTGTGTGTGTGTGTGTGTGTCAAGCCCCTGTTTGTTAAGACTACTACTGGTAAAGTGATATGTCTTAGAAACATTTGATGTATCACTTTAAAACTAGTTTCCTTACACTCTTATTAACAGGGTGGTGATAACAGTGTGACGCATGCTAATGCTAACTTAAATAATAAAATATTAGCATGGAGATATGCTAATGCTAACTTAAATAATAAAATATTAGCATGGAGATATGCTAATGCTAACTTAAATAATAAAATATTAGCATGGAGATATGCTAATGCTAACTTAAATAATAAAATATTAGCATGGAGATATGCTAATGCTAACTTAAATAATAAAATATTAGCATGGAGATATGCTAATGCTAACTGAAAGATGAAATCCACAGTAGGGGGAAACAGCCCCATTGTCCATTGTTATTGATTTTGTTGCCGAGCTGAGGAGTGCAGCAAAAATTCCAGTACATTTTGCCCTCTTCTATCGCAATGATGTCAGAGGGGAGAAAACAGTATTCGATGTTTGTGGTAACTTCTTTGTTGTAAAATTATAAACAACCAGGTCACTTTGAAATTGAACGTCCATCCATGTCCCAAGGACTTTGGGAGATGCCTTCAAAACCTGCCACTAGGGCCATGGTGAGCACCGTTACCAATAAGTAGGCTTGGGAGATGTCTTCAAACCCTGCCACTAGGGCCACGGTGAGAACCGTTACCAATAAGTAGGCTTGGGAGATGTCTTCAAACCCTGCCACTAGGGCCACGGTGAGCACCGTTACCAATAAGTAGGCTTGGGAGATGTCTTCAAACCCTGCCACTAGGGCCACGGTGAGCACCGTTACCAATAAGTAGGCTTGGGAGATGTCTTCAAAACCTGCCACTAGGGCCACAGTGAGAACCGTTACCAATAAGTAGGCTTGGGTGTTGGGGATGGGTTAGAGGGTCACATGTTCAATCCCATTGCTAGACACAATTTTTTTAAATATTGAACCCTATCCCAAACACTTAACCATTCAAAATGAATGCCTACATTTAACCAGACGCAAGGCGCCTTGCCAGGAGGCTCTACCCATCAAACGTGTCAAAAACAAATTAGAAATGTAACGTTTGGACCAACTTGGAAATTTGACGCTTTGAGAAACGTGGATAAACGTCTGAATCTGAAATCAAATTGGTCAAAAAGTGAGATCTTGTTGCTTTAAAGAGTGAAATATTAGCATGGAAATATTGGGTTACAGAGCAGTCTGGATACGTCTTTCATCCACAAAGCACAAACTTGCCTAGTCCTCCTCATCTCACATCCTCCCTCCCCTTCTCCCTCCTTCCCCTGGTGTGCTTCCCATCCCCATTACATCCATCCTATCCATTCTCATTCCCATAGTAGCCTTGGTGTGTCTGTCTGCTGTCTGCTATGGCCAGAGGTCTTGGTTTGTTGGGAGAGGGTGTGAACTGAGAAGGACAATACAGGTGGTACCTATTTTACCTCAAACATCTGTGTTTTTCAAGAAAAGCTTTCGCCAAAATGTCCCGCAATCCCCAGGACAGAATCTGGCTGCAAAAACACACGCACCCACATGGAACTGTTTTGTTTATGTGTTCACTGTACAATAAAGCATCTGGCTGCAGTCACACACACACACACACTGGCATGCACACACACACACACACACACACTGGCATGCACACACACACACATTGTCATCAAACCATGTACTCTCACTCTGGTCTGGTGTCATCAAGTCTGTTGGTTACTGTAAGACTGTAGCAGTGTGTTGTCTGTTGGTTACTGTAAGACTGTAGCAGTGTGTTGTCTGTTGTTTACTGTAAGACTGTAGCAGTGTGTTGTCTGTTGGTTACTGTAAGACTGTAGTAGTGTGTTGTCTGTTGGTTACTGTAAGACTGTAGTAGTGTGTTGTCTGTTGGTTACTGTAAGACTGTAGCAGTGTGTTGTCTGTTGGTTACTGTAAGACTGTAGCAGTGTGTTGTCTGTTGGTTACTGTAAAACTGTAGCAGTGTGTTGTCTGTTGGTTACTGTAAGACTGTAGCAGTGTGTTGTCTGGTATCATCAAGTCTGTTGGTTACTGTAAGACTGTAGCAGTGTGTTGTCTGTTGGTTACTGTAAGACTGTAGTAGTGTGTTGTCTGTTGGTTACTGTAAGACTGTAGCAGTGTGTTGTCTGTTGGTTACTGTAAGACTGTAGTAGTGTGTTGTCTGTTGTTTACTGTAAGACTGTAGCAGTGTGTTGTCTGTTGGTTACTGTAAGACTGTAGCAGTGTGTTGTCTGTTGTTTACTGTAAGACTGTAGTAGTGTGTTGTCTGTTGTTTACTGTAAGACTGTAGCAGTGTGTTGTCTGTTGTTTACTGTAAGACTGTAGCAGTGTGTTGTCTGTTGGTTACTGTAAGACTGTAGTAGTGTGTTGTCTGTTGGTTACTGTAAGACTGTAGTAGTGTGTTGTCTGTTGGTTACTGTAAGACTGTAGCAGTGTGTTGTCTGTTGGTTACTGTAAGACTGTAGTAGTGTGTTGTCTGTTGGTTACTGTAAGACTGTAGCAGTGTGTTGTCTGTTGGTTACTGTAAGACTGTAGTAGTGTGTTGTCTGTTGTTTACTGTAAGACTGTAGCAGTGTGTTGTCTGTTGGTTACTGTAAGACTGTAGCAGTGTGTTGTCTGTTGTTTACTGTAAGACTGTAGTAGTGTGTTGTCTGTTGTTTACTGTAAGACTGTAGCAGTGTGTTGTCTGTTGTTTACTGTAAGACTGTAGCAGTGTGTTGTCTGTTGGTTACTGTAAGACTGTAGCAGTGTGTTGTCTGTTGGTTACTGTAAGACTGTAGCAGTGTGTTGTCTGTTGGTTACTGTAAGACGGTAGCAGTGTGTTGTCTGTTGGTTACTGTAAGACTGTAGCAGTGTGTTGTCTGTTGGTTACTGTAAGACTGTAGCAGTGTGTTGTCTGTTGGCTACTGTAAGACTGTGCAGTGTGTGTGTGTGTGTGTGTGTGTGTGTGTGTGTGTGTGTGTGTGTGTGTGTGTGTGTGTGTGTGTGTGTGTGTGTGTGTGTGTGTGTGTGTGTGTGTAGCATAGAAGCGTAGTAGTGTTTAGTAGTGGAATATGTTGTGTTATACTGTATCTGAAAAGCTTTAGTGTGGCATCGGTAGTGTGGTAGTATAATACCACATGGCACCCTATTCCCTTTCTAGTGCACTACTTTTGACCAGATCCCATACTGTCGGGCTCTGGTCAACAGTAATGCATTTTGTAGAGATTAGGGTGCCATTTGGAACGCTGGCTAATAGCCTATAGACTGTATAGTATGAAACACCACCACCTGTGCTCTCCTCACTGACCGTGTCTAACACTGCTCTGCCCTACAGAGTGTACATGATGCTGCGGTAAGTGTGCGTGTGTGCGTGTCAGTGAGCAACGTTTTTTATTGTCTCTCTCTCTCTCTCTCTCTCTCTCTCTCTCTCTCTCTCTCTCCCTCTCGCTCTCTCTCTCTCTCTCTCTCTCTCACCCTCCTCTCTCTTGTGTGTGCTCGTTGGCCCTTCACCAATTAACTGGATCTCTCTATTGTTCTGCTCTCTTCTCTTCTTCCTTTTAACCTCCCTGCCCTCTGTCTCATCCTCCCTTCTCTCCTTTCCTCATCATGTTCTTTCTCTACCCTCTTCCCAACTTTTTTACCTTCCATTCGTCCTCCGTTTCCCATCCCTCCCCCTCATTCCTCTCTCCCATACCAACCCCACCTCTCTTTCTATACCAACCCTTTCCTCCTCCCCACTCATCCCTCCCCCTCATTCCTCTCTCCCATACCAACCCCACCCCCACTCATCCTTTCCCCCTCATCCTTCACTCCCCCTTCCTCTCTCCATCTTTCTCGCTCCCTGGGTCTTGGTGTCCAATGGCTCTGTCCTCCGGTGCTGTTTGTTTTTGTTTTCTTCTTCTTCTCTTCTCCTTTCCTCTCCTCTCCCTTCCTCTCCTCTCCCTTCTCCTCCGCTCTCTTCTTCTCTTCTCCTTTCCTCTCCCTTCCTCTCCTCTCCCTTCCTCTCCTCTCCCTTCTTCTCCTCTCATTTCCTCTCCCTTCTTCTCTGCTCCCTTCCTCTCCTCTCCCTTCCTCTCCTCTCCTCTCCCTTCTTCTCTTCTCCTTTCCTCTCCTCTCCCTTCTTCTCTGCTCCCTTCCTCTCCTCTCCTTCTTCCTCTCCTCTCCCTTCTTCTCCGCTTCCTTCTTCTCCGCTCCCCCTTCTTCTCTGCTCCCTTCCTCTCCTCTCCCTTCCTCTCCTCTCCTCTCCCTTCTTCTCTTCTCCTTTCCTCTCCCTTCCTCTCCTCTCCCTTCCTCTCCTCTCCCTTCTTCTCCTCTCCTTTTCTTCTCTCTCCTTCCTCTCCTCTCCTCCTTCTTCCTCTCCTTCTCCTTCTTCCTCTCCCTCTCCCTCTCCTCTCTCCTTCCTTCTTCTCTTCTCCTTTCCTTCTCCCTCTCCCTTCCTCTCCTCTCCCTTCCTCTCCTCTCCCTTCTTCTCCTCTCATTTCCTCTCCCTTCTTCCTCTCCTCTCCTCTCCTCTCCCTTCTCCTCCGCTCCTTCTTCTCTCTCCTTTCCTCTTCCTTCTTCTCCTCTCCTTCTCTCTCTTCCTCTTCTTCTCCTCTTCTCTTTCCTCTCCCTTCCTCTCTCTCTCCTTCCTCTCCTCTCTCCCTCTCTCCCTCTCCCTCCCTTCTCTCCTTCTCTCCTCTCCTTCTCCCTCCCTTCTCCTCTCCCTTCCTCTCCTCTCCTCTTCTTCTCTCTCCTTCCTTCTCCTCCGCTCCTTCTTCTTCTCCTTCTTCTCCGCTCCTTCTTCTCTCTCCCTTCTTCTCCTCTCCTTCCTCTCCCTCTCCCTCCCTCTCCCTCTCCTCTCTCTCTCCTCTCCTCTCCCTTCTCCTCTCCTCTCTCTTCCTTCTCCTCTCCTTTCCTCTTCCTTCTCTCTCCTCTCCCTTCCTTCCTCTCCCTCCCTTCTTCCTCTTCCTCTCCCTCTCCTCTCCTCTCCTCTCCTCTCTCCTTCTCCTCCGCTCTCTTCTTCTCCTCTCCTTTCCTCTTCCTTCTTCTCCTCTCCCTTCTTCTCTCCCTTCCTCTTCTCTCACTCCCTCTTCTCTCTCTTCCTATCCTCTCTCTTCCTATCCTCTCCCTTCTTCTCTTCTCCTTTCCTCTCCTCTCCCTTCGTCTCCTCTCCCTTCTCCTCCGCTCTCTTCTTCTCCTCTCCTTTCCTCTTCCTTCTTCTCCGCTCCCTTCTTCTCCTCTCCCTTCCTCTCCTCTCCCTTCTTCTCCTCTTCTTTCCTCTCCCTTCTTCTCCACTCCCTTCTTCTCTTCTCCCTACCTCTCCTCTCCTCTCCCTTCCTCTCTTCTCCCTTCTTCTCCGCTTCCTTCTTCTCCGCTCCCTTCTTCTCTTCTCCCTTCCTCTCCTCTCCTCTCCCTTCCTCTCCTCTCCCTTCCTCTCCTTTCCTCTCCCTTCTTCTCCTCTCCTTTCCTCTCCCTTCCTCTCCTCTCCCTTCTCCTCCTCTCCTTTCCTCTCCCTTCCTCTCCTCTCCCTTCCTCTCCTTCCTTCTTCTCTCTTCCTCTCCTCTCCCTTCTTCTCCTCTCCTTTCCTCTCCCTTCCTCTCCTCTCCCATCCTCTCCCTTCCTCTCCTCTCCCTTCCTCTCCGCTTCCTTCTTCTCCACGCCCTTCTTCTTCTCTCCCTTCCTCTTCTCTCCCTCCCTCTTCTCACTCTTCCTATCCTCTCCCTTCTTCTCCTCTCCCTCTCCTCTCCCTTCCTCTCTGCTTCCTTCTTCTCCCTTCCTCTCCTCTCCCTTCTTCTCCTCTCCTTTCCTCTCCCTTCCTCTCCTCTCCCTTCCTCTCCCTTCCTCTCCTCTCCCTTCCTCTCTGCTTCCTTCTTCTCCACTCCCTTCTTCTTCTCTCCCTTCCTCTTCTCTCCCTCCCTCTTCTCTCTCTTCCTTTCCTCTCCCTTCCTCTCCTCTCCCTTCTTCTCCGCTCCCTTCTTCTCTTCTCCCTTCCTCTCCTCTCCTCTCCCTTCCTCTCCTCTCCTCTCCCTTCCTCTCCTCTCCTCTCCCTTCTTCTCCTCTCCTTTCCTCTCCCTTCTTCTCCTCTCCTTTCCTCTCCCTCCCTCCTCTCCTCTCCCTTCTCCTCCTCTCCTTTCCTCTCCCTTCCTCTCCTCTCCCTTCCTCTTCTCTCCCTCCCTCTTCTCTCTCTTCCTATCCTCTCCCTTCTTCTCCTCTCCCTCTCCTCTCCTCTCCCTGCCTTCCTTTCCTCTCTGTGGCTTCATGACTGTGTGTGTGGCTCTCTGCTCCTCTCCTCTCTGTGTGCCTGTCTGACTACAGCGGAGACGACACAGGCCCCGTGGACATAACCACCTCAGTGTATGTACCCCTGTCTCTCCCTCTCTGTCTCTTTATCTATCTTCCATTAATTTTATTTCTCTCTCTATCACTCTCTCTCTTTTTTAATGTACCCCTGTCTTTCCCACTATCTCTCTATCTCTCTATCACTGTCTTTCTCTAGCTTAAAAAAAATCCACCTCGCTCTCTCTCTCTCTCTCTCTCTGTGTTTTCCCGTCTGTCTTTCATCTTGTTTCTATGTTCTCCTGTACTCTCCTCTCTCTCTCTGATCCTTTTGTCCCAGTAATGTTTTGTGCTGCCCCCCCCACTCTGTCCTGTATGCCTGTGTTGCAGTGTTGGTCCACATGGTCTAGAAGGAGGGTCTGCCTGTCTGTCTGTCTCTCTGTCTGTCTGTCTGTCTGTCTGTCTGTCTGTCTGCTGTCTTTGTATGTTTGAGTTTGCGATTGCCTCTTTGCATTGCCTCTGGGTCGACAGCGAATGTTGAAGCATGATATCGCTAGACGGAAGTTGTTGACCAATACATAAACATAGTCTTGGCATGTCATGTCAGTCACACCGTGCATGGTATACCATATTGGATATTGGACGCTCTTTGGAAGCCAGTTGTGTGTGTGAGTGTCTGGTTACTGCACATGATATGCCTAAGCTACATATGGACCCAGTCTGAACAACAGAATGCAGCTTGTGAGCTCAGTGGGTGTGTGTATTTCTGCGTGTGAGTTGTCCAGCTACTGGAGGAGTGCGCATGGCTTGTCCATATACTCATCGGGCTTGTCTGGTCTGGTTTCCTCATTACATGACCGAGGGACTTGTAGACCTGAATGACTTGAAGAGGTCAGCTCCTAGGTCTGCCTGCCGATAAAGGTGTTCTTCATGCTGGTAGATAGTGTGACTGTGGGTGTCGGTGTTGAACGCTGCTGCGATCTCTAAAAGATATCATTCTGGATGCATACATGCTTCTGCGTACGTGCCATTGGATGCATGTGAGGCATGGTCTATGCTTGTACTCTCTCTCTCTTCTGTCATTTTGCCCTTTATCTCTCTCTCATAGTAGGGAAGCATGGTATTGTAGTTGGATGTGCTTGGCGTTGTGGGTTTAGTGAGGTCTGGCTGATAGAGGGATCTTTTGGGATGGTGTACTCTCCCACACAGACTCTCCCACACAGACTCTCCCACACAGACTCTCCCACACAGACTCCCACACAGACTCTCCCACACAAACTCTCCCACACAGACTCCCACACAGACTCTCCCACACAGACTCTCCCACACAAACTCTCCCACACAGACTCCCTTCACAGACACTCCCACACAGACTCTCCCACACAAACTCTCCCACACAGACTCCCACACAGACACTCCCACACTGACTCTCCCACACAGACTCTCCCACACAGACACTCCCACACAGACTCTCCCACACAGACTCTCCCATACAGACTCTCCCATACAGACTCTCCCATACAGACTCTCCCACACAGACTCTCCCATACAGACTCCCACACAGACACTCCCACACTGACTCTCCCACACAGACTCTCCCACACAGACACTCCCACACAGACTCTCCCATACAGACTCTCCCACACAGACTCTCCCATACAGACTCTCCCACACAGACTCTCCCATACAGACTCTCCCATACAGACTCTCCCATACAGACTCTCCCAGACTCTCCCACACAGACTCTCCCACACAGACACTCCCACACTGACTCTCCCACACAGACTCTCCCACACAGACACTCCCACACAGACTCTCCCACACAGACTCTCCCACACAGACACTCCGACACACACTCCCACACGGACAAGTGCATTAACACAAGCAGACAAGCTCACACTACACACTTCAACCACTACATATTCCTGTACAGAGTGAGTTTTAAACAGTTTGACTTTCTTATTTTCTGCCCATTCTCTCATTCTCTCTCCCACTCTCTCTTCTCTCTCTTCCATCTCTCTTCTCTCATTTCCATCTCTCTTCTCCCGTTCTACATCTTGCTTTCTCTCCTCCTCTCCTCTCCCTCTCCCTCTCCTTTCTCCAGACCATAACAGACACCAGCCCCATGCGTCGGTCCACCTCCTCTCTGGTCCACGGGCGTTCTGGCAGGGAGAGGGGGGTGAGGCTGGATGACTACAGCCTGGAGAGGGTAGAAGGAGAGGGGAGGCACGGTGGGGGAGCAGGAGGGGGACAACGCAGGGACAGGAGGGACAGGAGCCACCGGACCTCTCAGAGGTCCCTTACCAGATACACAGACGCAGACACAGGTGAGAGAGATGAAGAGAGGAGAGACACATGCACGTCACACCCACTCACACACACACACACACACACACACACACACACACACACACACACACACACACACACACACACACACACACACACACACACACACACACACACACACACACACACACACACACACACACACAAACAAACACACTTACAGAGGTCCCTTACCAGAAAGACGGACACAGACACAGGTGAGAGAGATGCTAGAGTATTTTGACTTTGAGTTTCCCATTGACCAAGGCCAGTATTCACAAAGTGTCTCAGAGTAGGAGTGCTAATCTAGAATCAGTTTTGCTTTTCAGATCATAATGAACAAATCAAATGAACGGGGGGAGCTGATCCTAGATCTGAAATGTCTTTATCCCAATGGTTTGCAGGATTCTGGATTTCCTGCTTGTTCCCTCCTGAATCTTCCAACTGGGATTTCTGGAAAACCTGGGAATTTTGCAAATATTGTTAACACTAAGTAAAAGCTACCAGAAGGGAAAGTTTCAAAACAAACTTTTTGTAAGGAAGTTAAAAAGTAGAAAGGTTTAGAGAAACTTTTCAGAGAAAGGTCAAGTTCCAGCAGCGGTTTGAGATAGAAAGGTCAAGTTCCATCAGAGGTTTGAGATAGAAAGGTCAAGTTCCATCAGAGGTTTGAGATAGAAAGGTCAAGTTCCATCAGAGGTTTGAGATAGAAAGGTCAAGTTCCATCAGAGGTTTGAGATAGAAAGGTCAAGTTCCATCAGAGGTTTGAGATAGAAAGGTCAAGTTCCATCAGAGGTTTGAGATAGAAAGGTCAAGTTCCATCAGAGGTTTGAGATAGAAAGGTCAAGTTCCATCAGAGGTTTGAGATAGAAAGGTCAAGTTCCATCAGAGGTTTGAGATAGAAAGGTCAAGTTCCATCAGAGGTTTGAGATAGAAAGGTCAAGTTCCATCAGAGGTTTGAGATAGAAAGGTCAAGGTTTGAGATAGAAAGGTCAAGTTCCATCAGAGGTTTGAGATAGAAAGGTCAAGTTCCATCAGAGGTTTGAGATAGAAAGGTCAAGTTCCATCAGAGGTTTGAGATAGAAAGGTCAAGTTCCATCAGAGGTTTGAGATAGAAAGGTCAAGTTCCATCAGAGGTTTGAGATAGAAAGGTCAAGTTCCATCAGAGGTTTGAGATAGAAAGGTCAAGTTCCATCAGTTCCATCAGGTTTGAGATAGAAAGGTCAAGTTCCATCAGAGGTTTGAGATAGAAAGGTCAAGTTCCATCAGAGGTTTGAGATAGAAAGGTCAAGTTCCATCAGAGGTTTGAGATAGAAAGGTCAAGTTCCATCAGAGGTTTGAGATAGAAAGGTCAAGTTCCATTTGAGAGAAAGGTCAAGTTCCATCAGCGGTTTGAGATAGAAAGGTCATCAGTTTCCATCAGAGGTTTGAGATAGAAAGGTCAAGTTCCATCAGAGGTTTGAGATAGAAAGGTCAAGTTCCATCAGAGGTTTGAGATAGAAAGGTCAAGTTCCATCAGAGGTTTGAGATAGAAAGGTCAAGTTCCATCAGAGGTTTGAGATAGAAAGGTCAAGTTCCATCAGAGGTTTGAGATAGAAAGGTCAAGTTCCATCAGAGGTTTGAGATAGAAAGGTCAAGTTCCATCAGAGGTTTGAGATAGAAAGGTCAAGTTCCATCAGAGGTTTGAGATAGAAAGGTCAAGTTCCATCAGCGGTTTGAGATAGAAAGGTCAAGTTCCATCAGAGGTTTGAGATAGAAAGGTCAAGTTCCATCAGAGGTTTGAGATAGAAAAGTCAAGTTCCATCAGAGGTTTGAGATAGAAAAGTCAGGTTCCATCGGAGGTTTGAGATAGAAAAGTCAAGTTCCATCAGCGGTTTGAGATAGAAAAGTCAGGTTCCATCGGAGGTTTGAGATAGAAAAGTCAAGTTCCATCGGAGGTTTGAGAAATTCAAGGAAGTAGAATTTCAGAAGAAACTTTATGGCATAAAAAATATGTCCCCCCCTTCTCTTGCAGGGTTGGGCACAGACCTGAGCACTACCACCCAGTCTGGAGAACTCCCCCCCAAAGAGCGTGAACGCGAACGCGGTCGAGCCAAAGACCGCAGGCACCACCATCATCACCACCACCACGGTGGCTCCATGGAGAAGGAGGGGCGCTTCGGGCCAGACAGACACGGGCCAGAGTTCACCCACAGACACCCCCACGACCGGGGGGACAGACACTGGTCCCGCTCTCCTAGTGAGGGGCCCGACGGACGGGGCCACAGACAGGTGGGCACCACACAGCGACGGACGGGAGATGAGAAGCATAAGCATATACACACAAACATACCCACACAAATGCATGTGAAGTACACACATAGACTGCATATACTGTATACGGCCTCACACACACAGTCACACACACACACACACACACACACCGTTATTCCTCTCTATAGTATATCTTTCTCAGGGAAGTGGAAGAAGGCCTTCGTCAAGCACCATGGAGAACAGGTGGATTATAATGGTTCTTTCTCCTCATCCCATTGGTGGAAATGGAAAACTAACCAATGGAGAAGCAGCTGGAGTGATCTAACCATTAATCTTTGATTTAGAGTTCTGCCTTGTTGGTTAACTACCACTACTTACAGATATCAATTTCTCTTTTTCTGTTATCTTTTACTTTTTCTTTATTTCTTTGTCAATGTTTCTCTCTGTCCATTTTTCTTGATGTGGCTCTCGTGGCTTCAATGTGTGTGTGCTCTTTTGCCTCATTGGCGGTTTGGTTGTTATGGTTTTCAATGTTGCTGTCTTTCCACTTTTCTTTTCACTCTCTTTATCTCTGTCTGTCTATCTACCTATATCTATCCCCCTACTCCTCTCTCTTTATCTCTCTCTATCTATCTACCTATATCTATCCCCCTACTCCTCTCTTTATCTCTGTCTGTCTATCTACCTATATCTATCCCCCTACTCCTCTCTCTTTATCTCTCTCTATCTATCTACCTATATCTATCCCCTATACCCTCTATCTGTCTATCTCTACCTATATCTATCTCTGTCTCTCTGTCTATCTATCTACCTATATCTATCCCCCTACTCCTCTCTCCTTATCTCTGTCTATCTATCTACCTATATCTATCCCCCTACTCCTCTCTCTTTATCTCTCTCTATCTATCTACCTATATCTATCCCCCTACTCCTCTCTCTTTATCTCTCTCTATCTATCTCCCTATATCTATCCCCCTACTCCTCTCTCCTTATCTCTGTCTATCTATCTACCTATATCTATCCCCCTAATCCTCATCTCTGTCGATCTATATCTATCCCCCCTACACCTCTCTCTTTATCTCTGTCTGTCTATCTATATCTATCCCCTGCTCCTCTCTCTTTATCTCTGTCTATCTATCCCCCTCCTCCTCTCTCTTTATCTCTGTCTATCTATCTACCTACCTATATCTACCCCCCTCCTCCTCTCTCTTTATCTCTGTCTATCTATCTACCTATATCTATCCCCCTAATCCTCTCTCTTTATCTCTGTCTATCTATCTACCTATATCTATCCCTATCTCCTCTTTATCTCTATCTATCTATCTATCTATCTATCTATCTATCCCCTAATCCTCTCTCTTTATCTCTATCTATCTATCTATCTATCTATCTATCTATCCCCCTACTCCTCTATCTTTATCTCTGTCTATCTATCTATCTATATCTATCTCCCCTCTCCTCTCTTTTTATCTCTGTCTATCTATCTATCTATCTATCTATCTATCTATCTATCTATCTATCTATCCTATCTATCTATCTCTCTCTATCTTTATCTCTATCTCTATCTATCTATCTATCTATCCCCCTATCTCCTCTCTCTTTATCTCTATCTATCTATCTATCTATCTATCTATCTATCTATCTATCTATCTATCTATCTATCTATCTATCTATCTATCTATCTATCTATCTATCTATCTATCCCCCTACTCCTCTCTCTTTATCTCTGTCTATCTATCTACCTATATCTATCCCCCTACTCCTCTCTCTTTATCTCTGTCTATCTATCTACCTATATCTATCCCCCTACTCCTCTCTCTTTATCTCTGTCTATCTATCTACCTATATCTATCCCCCTACTCCTCTCTCTTTATCTCTGTCTATCTATCTACCTATATCTATCCCCCTCCTCCTCTCTCTTTATCTCTGTCTATCTATCTACCTATATCTATCCCCCTACTCCTCTCTCTATCTATCTAATTATATATATCCCCCTCCTCCTCTCTCTTTATCTCTGTCTATCTATCTACCTATATCTATCCCCCTACACCTCTCTCTTTATCTCTGTCTGTCTGTCTATATCTATTCCCTACTCCTCTCTCTTTATCTCTGTCTATCTATCTACCTATATCTATCCCCCTACTCCTCTCTTCATCTCTGTCTATCTATCTTCCTATATCTATCCCCCTACTCCTCTCTCTTTATCTCTGTCTATCTATCTACCTATATCTATCCCCCTACTCCTCTCTCTGTATCTCTGTCTATCTATATCTATCCACCCTCCTCCTCTCTCTTTATCTCTGTCTGTCTATCAATATCTATCCCCTACTCCTCTCTCTTTATCTCTGTCTATCTATCTACCTATATCTATCCCCCCTACACCTCTCTCTTTATCTCTGTCTGTCTATCTATATCTATCCCCTGCTCCTCTCTCTTTATCTCTGTCTATCTATCCACCTCCTCCTCTCTCTTTATCTCTGTCTATCTATCTACCTCTATCTACCCCCTCCTCCTCTCTCTATCTATCTATATCTATCTATCTATCTAATCTATCTATTTATCTCTGTCTATCTATCTACCTATATCTATCCCCCTACTCCTCTCTCTTTATCTCTGTCTGTCTATCTACCTATATCTATCTATCTATCTATCTATATCTATCCCCCTCTTCCTCTCTCTTTATCTCTCTGTCCGTCTTGCTCTGTGTCTGTTTGTCTCTATCTCCTCTCTCTATCTCCTCTCTGTATCTCCTCTCTCTCTCTTTCTCTCTGGTCGGTGTGGTTGTGGTCGTGGTTCCTTTGTGGTTGGCTGTGGTTGGTTAATTTTGTGGTGCTTTTTGATTTGCCTTGTCGCCATATTTGCTGTAGGGCAGTAGCTCGGTGAGCGGCAGCCCCGTCCCCTCCACGTCCGGTACCTCCACCCCCCGCCGCGGGCGCCGCCAGCTGCCCCAGACCCCCGCTGTGCCACGCCCCCACGTCACCTACTCCCCAGCCATACGACACCCCAAGCCCACCTACGGAGCAGGTCCCCTGGGCGACTCCGCTCCCCCTCCCCCCGACACTTCTCCCCCCCAGAGCACGACGGAGGGGGGTATCACCGCCCGCCATCGCGTCACGTTTCCCCGCTTGAGCACGGAGGGTCGAGGCACGGGTCTCCGAGATCGGCCCGGCACCAGTCGGGGTCTCGTTCACCTCCGCCCCACCATGGGTCACCCCGGTCCCCCCGCCACGGGCGCTGGAGCGGTCCCCCTCCCGGGGATAGTCTGGAGAGCGAGGGCGGCCCATTCTATGAGCGTGACTGCGAGTACGAGCGCCAGCATGAGCCGCCCGCCTACGAGCAGAGCCTCAGCAACCCACATCCCCACGGCAACCCCCACCCGCACGGCAACCCACACCCGCATGGCAACCCGCACCCACGCTCCCCCAGGACTGCCCGGCACGGGGGCGGCGTGGGCCCACCACCTCCACTTGCTCCCACTCACCCCCGACGAGTCCCAAATGGTTACCGCTCGTCTTCGCCCTCCCCGCACCGGCGAGGGCCCCCACATCAACACCCCAATCCAGGGGGACCACCCCACCGGTCCCCCCCTCATCACCGGGTCCCACATGGAGGCCCCAGAGGCCCCCGGAAGGGACTGCACGAACCGTACAGCGAGACGGACGAGGACGACTGGTGCTAGCACAGCGAAGGAACAGAAGAACGAGGGAGGAGAGGAAGAGAGAAAAAGGAGGGAGGAGAGGAGTCTCTCCGTCTCCCCCGTCCTCTGTTCTTCGTTATGCAGACTTGAATGAAGGGTAAAGGGATGCAGAAGGGGGTGAGGAAAGGAAAGGAGGAGAGGAGAATTTGGGAGAAGTCTCTCCATCTCTCTACCTCCACCCCTGAGACTCAGACTTGGATGGAATGATAAGGGATGGAGGGATAGTTAGAGGAGAGGAGGCACACTGTGTGGGTGTGTGAGACTCTAAACTCAGAGCAGACATGACAAAGAGAGACAGCTATAAGGCAGAACTACGCACCTCTCCTCTTCTCCTCTGTCTCAACTACCATACCCAGAGTTCTCAGCGTGCCCAGGGGGAGTAGACAGAGGGATGGTGGAGAGGTGCTGACGGAGGTGTGGAGAGGGAAGAAAGAACAAAAGAATGAAAGGAAGGGAGGAGCATGTATATTAAGTTACAAGTGGCCAATGAATGGTAAATCAAAGCCCCTCTCCCAGACTGTTTAGGGGATAGGTGGGTTAGTTAAGTTAAGCTAAACCTGGGTGCTCTTGCTGTTCTGTCATTCTATTCTACTAGCCTGATAAGTGTTAGGAGCTAACAGCTAAACGCTAGCTAGCTAACACTGCTCTTGGTCTAACCTAGGCGGACATGTTTAAAAAAACAACAAGGAAAACCCATGCCAGGACCCCCTATCCTTATACACGCCAAGCTATGCCTCCAGAAAAATCTAACTTGAAGTCTAAAGAACAGAAAACAAAAACAAACTTTGAAAAAAAAGAGGAGAAAAAAAGGGAGAACAACCACTTTAACTTAAACTTTCCTTAATTAAAGGGACCGGACTAGAACCAGGAAGCTCCGCCTCTACTGCAAAAACCAGCCAATGACAGAGCTGGCTGATATTTGATGAGTTTTATCATCTCCTGTTTACTGTTACAGACTCACGAAATGCTGACGACGGACCTGGTGTGACCTCACTTCCGGTGGGTGGGGCCTAGTGTGACATCACGTCCTGTTCCGGTGGGTGGGGCCACAGGGGAGGGGCTGGGGGCAGAGTTATGGACCCTTAGGGGGCGTAGTTTGTTTGCCCCCACTATCTTCTCTCCCCCCTTCCTCTCTCCTCCATCCTGCCGAAAAAGAAAGGACAGGGAACGAAAATGATGTGAGGAGGAGTGGAAAGACAGAAGGGAAGGGAGGGAAAATGATGTGAGGAGGAGCAGAAAGACAGAAGGGAAGGGAGGGAAAATGATGTGAGGAGGAGTGGAAAGACAGAAGGGAAGGGAGGGAAAATGATGTGAGGAGGAGTGGAAAGACAGAAGGGAAGGGAGGGAAAATGATGTGAGGAGGAGTGGAAAGACAGAAGGGAAGGGAGGGAAAATGATGTGAGGAGGAGTGGAAAGACAGAAGGGAAGGGAGGGAAAAGACCATTTCTTCAGTATTTCTTCTATCAATTACTTCTTCTTCTTCTAGTTCTTCTTCTTGGACATTGGAGCTTGGTTCTTCTGTTGCGTTCGCTCAAGCCTCTGTTAATCCGTTATGATGCATGAAAAAAATACCTAGAGAGAAAATCTACTGTTGGGGATATGGGGGCATATTGGGTTTATAGAACACTTACATTTTAGGTTTTGATTGAAGAAGTTCTCTTTTTCTGACTCTCTCTCTCTCTCTCTCTCTCTGACTCTGTCTATCATCATGCGTTTGTTTATTGAGTAAATATTTGTTCTATATCACCCTAAGGATCCGATGGACAACCTTTTTTAAGTTTGATTTCTGCCCAATAGGGTTTTAAAGCTACCATTTTCTTATCTTGAAAGTACTCCTAAGTTCCTGAGATACTCCTAAATTTTACTAAGATACTCCTGTTGTACTAAGATATTCCTAAATTGTTTTGAGGAATAAGTAAGAATTGAGAGAGCTATGCGGAGAGAGAACTTCAACCTCTTTAAATAATTGATTTGTATTGTTAATAATGATGATAGTCCTATAAATACTGATATCAATGTCAATGAAAAACGATGAATGATGATAGTTGTTTGCCGTAGATCTGTTGTCATGTTTTTTGGAGTTTCAATCTGCTGTGTCATCTAGTTTTCATTGTTTATTTTCCTTGGGTTCTGTTCAAACTGTTTCCAAACTGTTCCCAAACTGTTCCAAAACGCCTTTAACTGGGTCCGATACATGCAACACGCATAAACTTTTCAGGGAGGGGTTAGATGTCGGATTGTGATTGTGAGCAACACAGATGGAACTGTGTGGCGTTGTGTAACGCAGCTCTTTACCTCTGATAGGTCCCCCCTCAGTGGTTGACAGAGAACCGGGGACACGTTCAGTAGCCAAATGTTGTCAAACGTTGCAGATAGAAATGTCATTAACAGAGCCGACGTGGTTCTTCATTCTACGTGTAAGAGATGCATGTTTGTTCTAAATAGCATTTTTCTATCCAAGCGTTCCAAAAACATTGTGTCCTGCTGAGTGCGCCCCAGTCATAGCCAAATGAACCGGCCAACCAACCAACCGTCAGACCTCCACACAGTATCTGATTTACAGCTAGCTGTGGACCATAGAGTTAGAAAGAGGACTTATACTGGGTTATATCCACCTAGAGCCCTCTTTCTACCTCTATGTTGTGAACGAGCTCCACCTCACATCCCCAAGAGCTCTCCACTCGCTGTCGAGTCTCTCTGTCTTTCTGATTTTCCATGACATGTTTAGCATTGAGCTGCTTGCTTTACCAAGCCAAATGAGAACATTCTAGAAACATTTTAGAATCTCTAAGACATTCTAGAAACTCTAGTCTAGACTCTAGAAACTCTAGAGCATTCTTTAGACAGGTTAGCTAACATGATTGTTTCCAGATGTTTTGGATTAAAACATATTTATTTTGCTATGATTACAGTTATGTAGATTGTAACAGATATTCCCTATCATAACTCGTAAAATGATAGATACAATATAGATATATAGAGATATAAAAGTTTATATATTATAGAGAGAAAAACATACTTTTATTTACTTCAAACACTCTAGCTAAGTGGCTAGAGCTCAGAAACTCTCCATTGAAATCAGCTACACAGATTCAAATTGCACTTTGTCACTGTAGCTCCACACAATATCCCACTACAAACTCTATGCAGATCTATCCAACATTCATTTCTCCTTTACCATTATAGTGCAGAGTGGTTGTAGCATTATAAATAAATGACAATATGTACGTGGGCGCATAGAAATAGAATGTGTAGAACAGGCCTCCCAATTCAAGTCAATGATGGCATATCTATAGATTATATTTCTATGGGTCAGATAGTGTAGTGTCAGATAGTGTATATACAGCGTTTTGATATAGATGGATAGAACTAGATAGATAGAGGGCATGCCCGCATCGTTTTGCTTTTGCACAATCACTCACGATATCCTTGTCCTTCATAGCACATCTTTCCTTTAATTTGGACCCTCCTGCAGTGTTTTGTCCTCTCCTGCTCCCTCTATCATTCTCCCAAGCTGTCCAATCCCAGGCCTAGTGTAGTGTAGTGAACTGGGAAGGGGAGCGGGGGCACATATACCACCCCTGCCCTCCGTATAGGTAGGTCCAGAGAGAGAGGGGGGGACCTACATCAGAGGGGTGTTTATCTACCCAGAAACCCCAGTGCCTCAGTGCCTTCTGTTTTCAGAGTCACATCTACCCTTCCCAGCTCGCCCCTCACCATCCCCCTCGTCCCCTCCTGTGGTTGATCAACGTCAACCACACTACGCCTTAAAGAATCCTAGTCGCTGTCTGTGGGCAGGTAGCGGTTGGGAGCAAGGCAGTAGGGACTGGGCTTTGCTTAGTTGGTTGGAACAGTGAGTAAAGCGCAGGAAGAGAGGGGAATGGAAACTACTTTTGATATGGCGGCCATTTTGGGGATCTCCTTCGTCCAGTTTCACACAGTGTAGTGAGATACTGTAATTGCAGGGGCGAAAAGGCAATGATTTGTTTACTTCTCAGGTGTCTCTAGAGATAGATAGCTAGATAGATAGAATCTACACTATATAATAGGCACGCTAAGGCAGTTAGTCAATTATATCATATAATATGATATCAATTTCTAAAATCATATGAAAAAATATAGGCCTAGGGTTTGAGTTACTGTATGGTTTGTTATCTGGCATGGGCATTTGTAATGTCTACCCTTCTCCCCTTAACCTCCATTACAGACCACCTACCATTCATCATGAATCTGCCGCTGAAAACTACTTGCACTTGACACTGTGGGTGTCCACTGATCAGGCAGGAAACTGACTACTCCATTTCGGCTCAGCAGCACCAACATGCTTGTCCAGAATTGTAACTGCGGATCCAAAATGGCTGACATCGACACACAACACTGCCGTTGTTGCATGTTGTGTGGATTGTGTGCTCCAACCATTATAAAATGAATGACCATTTTAAGGGGTTTGTTTTGTTTATTAAAAAAAAGAATCCAGAAGATTTGTGAAAAGGAGGATTTACGGAAGTTTCTAGTTTACTCTGAATCGTTCATCCATCCATCCATCCTACGTTCCATCCATTTATTTTTTGTCTTTTCTTTCTATTTCTGATGTGACTTCTTGATCAACTCTCTCTATCATTTTTTCCTCCTCTTTGACAAAGCAGACGACCTCCGAAAGCCAATCCAACCCCATTCACTCAATCAATCAACTGTTGTGCGTTTGTGAAATGATGTAAACGATTGGTGTGTGAGGCTAGTGTGTGTTGATCCAGAAATAAGGGCTCTCCTAACAAACTAAAGGGGTTTCATGTGCAGGTACAATAGTGCTGCCAAAAGTAATCTGTATGTATCTCAAACCATACAGTGGTGTGGTCTCCCCTTGTACAGCACTAGGTGTGTGCATGCGTGTGTGTTGGGGTCAAGGGTCAGGGTGAGAGAGTCTATGTGGGGGGGGCACAGCAGGGTGTACGTTCCGCTGAGGTGAAACGTTCTGGTATGTTCTGCTGAGTTGAAACGTTCTGGTATGTTCTGCTGAGTTGAAACGTTCTGGTATGTTCCGCTGAGGTGAAACGTTCTGGTATGTTCTGCTGAATTGAAACGTTCTGGTATGTTCTGCTGAGTTGAAACGTTCTGGTATGTTCTGCTGAGGTGAAACGTTCTGGTATGTTCCGCTGAGGTGAAACGTTCTGGTATGTTCTGCTGAGGTGAATCGTTCTGCTGAGGTGAAACGTTCCGGAAAAGAACAGATAGAAATGTAATGAATAGAGCTGACACGACACCCTTTTCTGTCAGCATATCCTGACAAGCATATCCGTTCTACTTGATGCATTTCTATCTGATTGTTTTCTGTAACATTTGCACCCTCCTGAACAGACCCCGGTTAGAAGTAGTGTCACAAGTCACATTATTTCACAAATGGCACTGGAACATTCTTGATTCATTTTCTAGCTTCGCCTTCTTCCGCTTGCCAATACAGCCTTCATTATGATGTCATCAGCTGCCATTTTCTCATTGACCTCCACCTGCATCCCCCAGCTCATTTTGGAGTGGAGGGTCACCAACCTCATCAGGGCTGGGTTTACTGGCATGACAGTGAGACATTCTTCTGTGTCTGTGTGTTGTGTTCGTGTGTGTTTGCTACGTGTGTGCTTGTGCATGTGTGAGTGAGAGAGTGTGTGTGTGAGTGCGTGCGTGTGTGAGTGCGTGTGTTCACACCTCATCTACAGTAAGTTATCTTCAGTGCCTTACACTGTACAGTAGGAACCAAATCTTCTTTGTAGATAGACAACACACACTGCACTGAATAACGCTTTCATAATGTTTCCATAATGATTTCTCTCCAACTGTTCTCTTCTCTCCATCCAGTATTGCCTCACCTACCATCCTATTCCTTCTCTCTCTGTGATCGACGAGTAAGGTCTGGAGGGAGGGCATGGGTGAATGAATAGGTGATCGTTGTGTTGGGTCTGTCATCATTTTCTTTCTCTCTCTGTACATTTGCTCTGTAAACTCTTCCTGTGTACATCTTCCATAAACTTTCTGAAACAATCCGACCATGTCCATCAATTTTCTCTTTTATCGCCCTACATTTATTTTTCAACGTTTACATTTCAATCATTTAGCAGATGTTCTAATCCAGAGTGACATAGTGTCGACAACATCACTCCCACTCTTCAATTGTGCTTGAAGTCTCACTCAAGTGATGTCCATTTCCATGTAATACCATACATGAACACAAGGTGGTGCACTCATGCTTTCAAAGGCCTATGTGTATGTTGTCATTACATTGTTTTCGCAGGAGAACGGGTGAGTATCGTGTGTGTATGTGCGCATGTGCATGTTTGGAGGCTTCAGTGTGTGTGTGTGTGTGTGTGTCTGCACGTGCCAAAACGCACACAGCGACAACACCGAGATTCTTGACAACCTAGAGATGTGTGGAGCGTCTTCTACTGTCACCATGGAAACCCTCAAGGCCCCTCACTCTTCATTCCATACAGTCTCCCAACCATCACCTTATAATATCCCAATACCATCCATTTGTCCCATAGACACTGATTTAAGATCCATTTTCAGTGTTAGCCTCCTTATGGTGAAGCATAGGAGTGAGGTGGGGTGAATCTGCAGTAGAAACCATATCAGTCCAGTGCCACAGTAGAAACCATACCATATCAGTCCAGTACCACAGTAGAAACCATACCATATCAGCCCAGTGCCACAGTAGAAACCATACCATATCAGTCCAGTGCCACAGTAGAAACCATACCATATCAGTCCAGTGCCACAGTAGAAACCATACCATATCAGTCCAGTGCCACAGTAGAAACCATACCATATCAGTCCAGTGCCACAGTAGAAACCATACCATATCAGTCCAGTGCCACAGTAGAAACCATACCATATCAGTCCAGTGCCACAGTAGAGAACCATACCATATCAGTCCAGTGCCACAGTAGAAACCATACCATATCAGTCCAGTGCCACAGTAGAAACCATACCATATCAGTCCAGTGCCAGTGAGAACCATACCATATCAGTCCAGTGCCACAGTAGAAACCATACCATATCAGTCCAGTGCCACAGTAGAGAACCATACCATATCAGTCCAGTGCCACAGTAGAGAACCATACCATATCAGTCCAGTGCCACAGTAGAGAACCATACCATATCAGTCCAGTGCCACAGTAGAAACCATACCATATCAGTCCAGTGCCACAGTAGAGAACCATACCATATCAGTCCAGTGCCACAGTAGAGAACCATACCATATCAGTCCAGTGCCACAGTAGAGAACCATACCATATCAGTCCAGTGCCACAGTAGAGAACCATACCATATCAGTCCAGTGCCACAGTAGAGAACCATACCATATCAGTCCAGTGCCACAGTAGAGAACCATACCATATCAGTCCAGTGCCACAGTAGAGAACCATACCATATCAGTCCAGTGCCACAGTAGAGAACCATACCATATCAGTCCAGTGCCACAGTAGAGAACCATACCATATCAGTCCAGTGCCACAGTAGAGAACCATACCATATCAGTCCAGTGCCACAGTAGAGAACCATACCATATCAGTCCAGTGCCACAGTAGAGAACCATACAGGACTGGAGTCATTTTAGGAAGCAAGAAGAGAAAATACACTACATAACTACATGGCAATTTAAGATAAAAAAGAGAAGTATTTAAATAACAGATTTGCATGTGCAATGTGCATGCCACTACGTGGGGTTAAATAAGTCAACTTCAGGAATAAAATAAAAATATATATATTAAGAGAAAAAAAGTATATTATATATATATGTATAAATATATATAGATAGATGTTTTTAAGAGCAATGTGTTCCTTTTTCTTCTATTTTTAAAAACAAAAAACTGGAGAGAAAAAACTTGGACAAAAAAACTAGATATAAAATGTTTAAAAAGAAGAACTTTGGTGATGTAATGAAAGAATGTTTCTGTTTGTTACTTGGCAGTTATTCACTAAAGAGGGGAACTGCGACGGCGGGGAGGTAGACCATTTAACACTTTAAACTAAATGTTGAAGCATTACATTACAACAACAAAAATTAAGAAAAGATCAACATGGAATGAAGGAATAAATGTTTCCTTAATTAAAGAAAAAGACAAATCCCTTGATTGAGAGTCTTGAGAGCTGCCTGATGATTCTGGTTATGATGTTACCCGTCTATTCCGGCTATGAAATCTCTTTTTTTCTTGCTCTCTATCTCTCTGCTATTTCTACCAGTGCATTTTGTTACTCCGAACTGAACTCTTCCTAAGGAACCTGAATAAAACCACAGAGAGAATGCATTCTACCGACCCTCTGACTCCTTAATGCGTCTGTGTATAACACACACACACACACACACACAGAGGGAATGCATTCTACCGACCCTCTGACTCCTTAATGCGTCTGTGTATAACACACACACACACACACAGAGAGAATGCATTCTACCGACCCTCTGACTCCTTAATGCGTCTGTGTATAACACACACACACACACACACACACAGAGGGAATGCATTCTACCGACCCTCTGACTCCTTAATGCGTCTGTGTATAACACACACACAAACACACACACACAGAGAAAATGCATTCAATCTATCCTCTGTATCCTTCTTTAATCTGCGTATAGAACACACACTGAACGATTTCAACCTATATCCTCTGTTTCCTTCCCTTCTTCCTTGGTTCCTTCTTATCCTCAAGACAGGAATGGTTTGGTTTAGGGGAAGTCCAAACCACACACAAACACACCTATAGAGTATGGTACTTCCTCACATTGTGCAGCACACAAACACACCCATTCAGTGAGGCATCCCCAACCACCTTTTGATGTGTAACTCCACAACCCCCACCCACCCAACACCCTCCCTCTCTTCCTCCTTCCTTATCCTCACGTTTAATTGACATCATCCCTCCTTTCCTCCCCCTCTCCCTCTATCATCCTGTGATGTCCTTCCTGCTCTCCTGTCCCTTTTCTCTCCCTCTCCAGTCTACCCCCTCCCTTCCTCCTACGTAGGCGCTCGTCGGACAATTACCTCAGTGTACTCACACACACACACACACACACACACACACACACACACACACACACACACACACACTCACAGCACAGCGGGGGAAGCCACGAGTGATGTCACATAGTCATAGAACATAAAGTCTCCACAGCTTTATCCACTCACTCTTTCTCTCTTATCTTCTAGGTCATTTACTCTCTCTTTCACATACTCACAATCTGTCCTGTCAACAAATCGATCTCTTCTCCCCCTGCCTCCCTCTCTCATACTGTACATGCACACGCACATTCAGAATATCTCCCTCTATCAATAAATCTCTCTTTCTTTCTCCCTCTCAAATTGAAAATAAAAAAAAGGTCCTATCTAGAACCTTAAAGGGTTCTTCGGCTGTCCCCATAGGAGAACCCTTTGAAGAACCCTGGTTGGTTCCAGGGAGAAACCTTTTGAGGTTCTAGATATAACCTTTTTTACTTTGAATATGTGATAGAGAACGAGAGGGAGATTTATTGATAGAAGGAGAGACTAAATGTGTGTGTGCATGTATATGACAATGAATGAGAGAGAGAGAGAGAGAAAGGGAGAGAGACACAGGGGAGAAGATATTTATTGATAGGAGAGACTGCGAGCGAGTATGTGAAAGAGAGGGTTCTACCTGGAACCAAAAGAGGTTACCCTATGGGGGACAGCCGAATAACCCTTTTGGTACCCTTTTTTTCTAAGAGTGTGGCATGAACCACACACACATCTCCCTTCCCCCTCCCAGTCCCACAGTTCCAGATGTGTTGAGTGTTTCTGCCCTGCAGCAGTCGAGTCTTAAAATACACTCCACCTACGCATTCCACCACTGCGCCCCCCTCGCCTCTACGCATCACTTCCTGTTTCTCTCACTCTTCCCGCTCTGCTCCTCCCAACTGCCTGCCTGCCTTGGCACTCATCTACATCACACAAAATCACCACACAAAGAACATATCATATACACACACTCACATGAGCTCATACACCCTGCACAGTCACTCACACACACACACAGTCACAGTCAGTCACTGTGCAAACTGTTAGGATTCATACATACTCATAGACTTACTCACATAAACACACATTCTGTCTCTATCTGTCACATATGTGCGCACAAAGTCACCACTGTACAAAGAAGACAACACAGTTAGCATGGTGCAACGGCAAACACATAAACTCACATACTGTTACTATATCATAGTCATATAAACTCACATACTGTTACTATATCATAGTCATATTAACTCACATACTGTTACTATATCATAGTCATATAAACTCACATACTGTTACTATATCATAGTCATATAAACTCACATACTGTTACTATATCATAGTCATATAAACTCACATACTGTTACTATATCATAGTCATATAAACTCACATACTGTTACTATATCATAGTCATATAAACTCACATACTGTTACTATATCATAGTCATATAAACTCACATACTGTTACTATATCATAGTCATATAAACTCACATACTGTTACTATATCATAGTCATATTAACTCACATACTGTTACTATATCATAGTCATATTAACTCACATACTGTTACTATATCATAGTCATATAAACTCACATACTGTTACTATATCATAGTCATATTAACTCACATACTGTTACTATATCATAGTCATATTAACTCACATACTGTTACTATATCATAGTCATATTAACTCACATACTGTTACTATATCATAGTCATATTAACTCACATACTGTTACTATATCATAGTCATATAAACTCACATACTGTTACTATATCATGGTCATATTAACTCACATACTGTTACTATATCATAGTCATATTAACTCACATACTGTTACTATATCATAGTCATATTAACTCACATACTGTTACTATATCATAGTCATATTATATAAACTCACATACTGTTACTATATCATAGTCATATAAACTAATACTCTATATCATAGTCATATTAACTCACATACTGTTACTATATCATAGTCATATTAATACTGTTACTATATCTCACATACTGTTACTATATCATAGTCATATAAACTCACATACTGTTACTATATCATAGTCATATAAACTCACATACTGTTACTTATCATATATCATACTGTCATATATAACTCACATACTGTTACTATATCATAGTCATATAAACTCACATACTGTTACTATATCATAGTCATATAAACTCACATACTGTTACTATATCATAGTCATATAAACTCACATACTGTTACTATATCATAGTCATATTAACTCACATACTGTTACTATATCATAGTTATATAAACTCACATACTGTTACTATATCATAGTCATATTAACTCACATACTGTTACTATATCATAGTCATATAAACTCACATACTGTTACTATATCATAGTCATATTAACTCACATACTGTTACTATATCATAGTCATATAAACTCACATACTGTTACTATATCATAGTCATATAAACTCACATACTGTTACTATATCATAGTCATATTAACTCACATACTGTCACTATATCATAGTCATATTAACTCACATACTGTTACTATATCATAGTCATATTAACTCACATCACATACTGTTACTATATCATAGTCATATTAACTCACATCACATACTGTTACTATATCATAGTCATATAAACTCACATACTGTTACTATATCATAGTCATATAAACTCACATACTGTTACTATATCATAGTCATATAAACTCACATACTGTTACTATATCATAGTCATATAAACTCACATACTGTTACTATATCATAGTCATATAAACTCACATACTGTTACTATATCATAGTCATATAAACTCACATACTGTTACTATATCATGGTCATATTAACTCACATTCTGTTACTATATCATAGTAATAAACTCACATACTGTTACTATATGATAGTCATATTAACTCACATACTGTTACTATATCATAGTAATAAACTCACATACTGTTACTATATCATGGTCATATTAACTCACATACTGTTACTATATCATAGTCATATTAACTCACATTCTGTTACTATATCATAGTAATAAACTCACATACTGTTACTATATCATAGTCATATTAACTCACATACTGTTACTATATCATAGTCATATTAACTCACATACTGTTACTATATCATAGTCATATTAACTCACATACTGTTACTATATCATAGTCACATAAACTCACATACTGTTACTATATCATGGTCATATAAACTCACATACTGTTACTATATCATAGTCATATTAACTCACATTCTGTTACTATATCATAGTAATAAACTCACATACTGTTACTATATCATAGTCATATTAACTCACATACTGTTACTATATCATAGTCATATTAACTCACATACTGTTACTATATCATAGTAATAAACTCACATACTGTTACTATATCATGGTCATATTAACTCACATACTGTTACTATATCATAGTCATATTAACTCACATTCTGTTACTATATCATAGTAATAAACTCACATACTGTTACTATATCATAGTCATATTAACTCACATACTGTTATATCATATATCTCATACTGTTACTATATCATAACTCTCACATACTGTTACTATATCATAGTCATATTAACTCACATACTGTTACTATATCATAGTCATATTAACTCACATACTGTTACTATATCATAGTCATATTAACTCATAAATATCATCACTCATACTGTTACTATATCATGGTCATATAAACTCACATACTGTTACTATATCATAGTCATATTAACTCACATTCTGTTACTATATCATAGTAATAAACTCACATACTGTTACTATATCATAGTCATATTAACTCACATACTGTTACTATATCATAGTCATATTAACTCACACTGACACACAGTCATCAGGGAGCGAAGAAGAGGAATGGTGAGTGGTAAAGCAATCATGACACACACACACACACACAATCCATTTATCAATTGTCTCAAGGCTTGAAAATCCTTCTTGAACCTGTCTCCTCCCCTTCATCTACACTGATTGAAGTGGATTTAACAAGTGACATCAATAAGGGATCGTAGCTTTCACCTGGATTCACCTGGTCTATGTCGTGGAAAGAGCAGGTGTTCTTAATGTTTTGTACACTCAGTGTACATCACTGCATGCATACTCCTTTTATATTATCCATGAGAAGAAAGGCAGGGTGGGCGGTGTAATAATGATGCACATCACATCCTGATGCGTACATCATCCCCTCCCTCACCCCAGAGATGAGACCACGCGCCACTGCAGATCTTATTATAGCCGTCGGCTGGCTGGGAGATAAACCACGTCACTGTCCATGCCTCTCCGTAGCATTACAACTGCACTTCACATCATAGTGTACATCTGAGGTGGCACCATATTCCATATATAGTCCAACACATGCTGATGTGGCTATAGTCGGCTTACATACTGTATACGGATTTCAACCCATCCGTTATGGTAGTAAGGCCTACTGATCTATAGAGATAAATAGGACATGGAAAGAGTGCATTTTGTCAATGCACTGGGAGTTAGTTGGTCATGATGAATGATGGTTCAGGATTGTTACACAATTTAGAGTCCTTGAGCAAACCAAATGAACGGCTCCAGCTATTTATGTATTACATAACTCCCAATAAACCTCATGCAACTGTCAGTTAAGGTTATGAGAGGAAGTGAATCAGAATTTATGTCACAATCCACCGGATATTGGTGCGTGTGTGTGTGTCTGTGTGTGTGTCTGTGTGTGTGTGTGTGTGTGTGACAGTGGCTCTACTTACTCTTATTATAACCATCTGAGCCCGAGGAGTGTTGCCTAATGCGGACCTGGACCACATATTGGGAAATGTCTGTGTGGTTCTGTGTTGTCTATCAGCTATCTCTATTTGCCCCAGATAAATGAGACGTGTGTGTGTGTGCAAGCTTTTCAATACTATTAGGTGAGAGAGAAATAGAAAACCAGATCAACAACTAAATACAGTTTTAAAAAGTTTATTACAACTCTGATATAAATTTGAGGTCATAGTAAAAATAAAATAACAATCTATATATAAAACAGCTTATTTCACAGTTCATACAACATTTCACGTAGGCTACTTCTCTGTAGTTATTATCACATTTGCATTGTCAGTGCAGCATATTGAACAGGTGAGACTGGTGTTACTACTGAACATTGTTTATATGTTATGTATATCATTTGACACTGTTTGTTGAGCACCATTTCAGTACAGTCTCTAGCACAGTCCCATTCATAGTCATTGATCAAAGTCCAGTGGGTGACTGTGTGCCCTCCCCTGTTGTTTTTATAGTTTTACCCAGCAGAGTGGGTTATTTCCTGGTGTGTCTCTGTGTGTTGACCGTTGACACGTCAACTTTAATCATCTGTTATCCGTTTGGTGTTTTATGAGTCATCCCTCTCAATGAGTCATCCCTCCACGAGCTATCCACCACTTCCTCAAACTTTCCAAACACAGTCACTGAGGTCTGTTCGAGTCTGGTCTCGTTCTAGTTTGTGAGTTGCTCTTGTTCTCTCTCTGTTTCTTCTTTCTCTTGTTCTCGTCGAGACACGGCTGAGACCCAGTTCTAGGGTGTAGCCTAACCTGGTCCCCGTGAGGGCGGAGATATCGCACCCTGGCCCGAATAATCCCATTGTCCCGCGGGCTCGCCAATGTAGGTCAACTTCCTACTGACCCGTCCTTTAAACCTGGATTTAAACCGGCCTCTCCACCGGTTACCGGAGGTTAAGATCAGTTCGATCATAGCCTACCAACAACAAAGCTCAATTCAGAGCCGTTTTCACAGTTCAGAATGCCGCAATGGCCCGGTTTGAGTTTAGGGACAGGGTGGTGAAAACGTCCCCGGCGCGGCAGCAGGTCCTTCCGCCGGTTCTAAGCACCCTCTCCTCCCCCAGCTCCAGTGAAAGTCTCGCTCTCTTGCTGGGGAGGAAATCGGGCGCAACGGACGCCTTCCCCCGGCGTTTCCTGGAATGCCTGTCTGGGCTCACAGGGCTCCGGTTCTCTTTGTCCTCTACCGTCTCCTTCCCAATAAATGTCCTGGTCTTGCATGCGCCCTGAGTGGCCTCAGAGTCACTAGACATGGGCTCATGGATAGTTGGGGTCAGCGGCGACTCAGGCTCTGGCTTGACCTGTGACACCTCCACCTCGACTTGTTCCCCACTGGCAGTAGTATCCATCGCATCCTCCTCTGGTGTGACCGGGACCAAGTGTGCGGTTCCCAGCTCCTCTCTCTCCTTGGCCAGGCAGGCGGAGTGGTACAGGTCCCGGGCGGAACGCATGACCACGGAGAGCAGCAGGCTCCGGTGTAGCCTCATACCTCCTCGCTGTGCTCGGGAGGCGTACAGTTTACTAATGGACACTGCCATGATCCGTTTGGCTTCAGCGCTCACGTCCATAGTTCCTCTTCTTGGTAGATAACCGTCAATTACGCACTGTTCGGTTGACGGTTGGAACAATAACTTAGAGCGTCAAGCTTTAGAATACTATTCGATAATATTAATACAATATTATTCTATCTATAAATGAAGCTGTACTTGTGTGTTGAGTTCTTCCTTAGTTTACAACTGTCACCAGCTGGTGTACAACAAGATAATGAGAAGTCCAGAGTAACAGGGCGGTGTTATATTTCCACTCTGACGTAATGAGCCTCGAGCTGCTTCATTCCTCCTTGGTGACAGGATAAACACGCCCTGCCCAGACCTTCCTGCTCAAGCTTAGTTTCCTGCAGTAGATACCCTATGGCTGTCTACCTTACAGCATTACATGTATGTAACCTAGACGACCTCCTATTGTAGCAACCGGTTATAAGTAAGCGTTTCACGGTACAGTCTACACCTGTTGTATTCGGAGCGTGTGACAAATAACATTTGATTCGATGTTTTACGCGTGTTGTTGGAAACGAAGAGATCAATATGCTGTTTGGGATTTCAAGAAACTCAATAAAAATAATAAGATGTTATTCTAGTAAATTCATTGTAATAATAACATAACAGACTACCTGTGTTGTTGGAAACACAGCGAGCCTATGTCATCACCAATATGCTGCGTGAGACGTCAAGCAACTCAAAATCAAAGTAAATAACATATAACCTGTCTATTCATATAGAATACGATTTTATTATAGTCAATTTATATGAAGCTGACATCAAATAGAATATAATATAATTGAATAGACTTCATTAATTGTTGTCAGAGCAACATAAAAACAGATAGTGATCCTACAGTAGAAAACAACAACATCAAATGTCCCTAATATTCCAAACATATTGCTCTGTTCCCTTTTAGAGGACTATTATAGTGTTGTTGTTTTTCTATCAATCCCTGCAATATGTATCAAGGTTCAGTTACACTATAATTCTCAGAAGTCTGTGGGTGGTAAAATATGTAGCTGTCTCCGTGTTTCCAGGGAGTTTCTGTTTGGGTTTTTTTCTCCCTCTCTATATTTTTTTTCTATCCAACGTCACACTCAAACATCCATATATGGCCCATCCGCCCTGGCTGTGAGTTCCCCAGGGGCGCGCAGTGGAAAAGCCATGACGTGAACGCGCAGCCACGTAACCGCAACGCACAGCGGCACTTCCCCCATCTAGCCCCAGCGTTCATCAACGCACAGCGGCAGCATCGCAGCCGTATCGTCATCGCCACAGCTTCCAAATATGGAATTGTCCCCGGTACAACAGCACAGCGCCAGTACCTTGCGCGTTGGGCCTGGTTGCTTGCAGATGTGCTTGGTTTACTAGGAAGAGGCACGATTGAGGTTAAACAGCAGCTGTCAGTCTAGTTTCTAGAGCTGCGATAAGAGGTCATAACGTCTATAAATAGAACTCGGGGGAAATCTGCGACTCAGTAAACTCCAATCTATTATTTGTTCTCTGACTGTTGACTGTATGTGTGACTGTTCCTTTGTTCGCCTATAGCTTTCATTCTTCTAATTGGATTCAAGTAACAATGCGTGCTGTGGGACAGTCTCGTGCCCTTCTGAACCGTGATATGACTCACTGTACACTTAATAGAATTACACATCTCTATGGCATTACACATTCTATTATACTCCCAGGTGGAAATCGAAAAAAGTAACTCTGGGAACCCACCAATGTAGCCCAGTAAAATCCTTGAATGCGCCTGAAAAAGCTCATTTCACATGTTAGAATGATTTCACTCCCAGACCTAGTTTGGGTTTCCCCCCACCTTTGATTGTAGGTAGGCCTATAGATGTGTAATAATATATTATAGACATAGTCTGTTCTAACTTGTCATTCCCCAAAACAAAACATCTTGATCATCCAGTGAGTCAGTCAGTGTTCATGTCAAGTGATGATTTCTCCATTGGACTTGGATCCAGCAAGGTGCCAGCCCAGAAGTGTGTGTGTGTGTGTGTGTGTGTGTGTCTAGTGGACTTGGATCCAGCAAGGTGCCAGCCCAGAAGTGTGTGTGTGTGTTTGTGTGTCTAGTGGACTTGGATCCAGCAAGGTGCCAGCCCAGAAGTGTGTGTGTGTGTGTTTGTGTGTCTAGTGGACTTGGATCCAGCAAGGTGCCAGCCCAGAAGTGTGTGTGTGTGTGTGTTTGTGTGTCTAGTGGACTTGGATCCAGCAAGGTGCCAGCCCAGAAGACTAAGAATAAACATTTGTCGGAATAACCATTTAACTGTCAAGATTTCCATCCCACTGCATGTAAAAATAGTCTGCTATGTGTGCGTTGTGAATGGCACCCTATTCCCTATAGTGCACTACTATAGGTCCTGATCAAAAGTAGTGCACTATATAGGGAATAGGGCGCAATTTGAGACACATACATTTATCGTTTTCCGGCCTTAGTGCATTCCATCCACTGAGTGAGTGATGGCTTATGTTTGATGTGTGTGCGTGTGTGTGACGTTTGAGATCTGTGAATTTTCACAGTGTAAAAGGGGGAGGAAAGCGGAGGAGGGGGGAGAAAGGGAGGAAACAGGACAGAGACAGAAAGGAGGGAACGGGGTGTGGGAGAGGAAGAGAAAATATAATGGGCAGGGCAAAGGGGAAGGGGAGGAGTCAGAACAGAGGGCAAAGGGGAAGGGGAGGAGACGGAACAGAGGGTATGAGAGGCAGACCCTGAGGGGAGAGAGAGAGAGAGACAGACAGAGAGAGAGAGAGAGAGAGAGAGAGAGAGATGTATGACCATATGGCAAATGAATGACCATATTAGAGTAACATATTTTCCTCCGATTACAAAGACCCACAAAGAATTTGAAAAAACAAATCAAATTTTGATAAACTCCCACGGCTATTAGGTGAAATACCACAGTGTGCCACCACAGCAGCAATATTTGTGACCTGTTGCCACAAGAAAAAGGGCAACCAGTGAAGAACATACACCATTGTAAAATCAACCCATATTTATGTTTATTTATTTTTCCTCTTGTACTCTAACTATTTGTACATCATTACAACACTGTGCATAGACATATTCCTTTGAGACTTTAGTGAGTGTAAGGTTTACTGTTAATTTCTGATTGTTTATTTCTATCTTGTTTGATCTATTTCACTTGCTTTTGGCAATGTCAACATATGTTTCCTATGCCAAAAAAAGCCCTTTGAATTAAATTGAGAGAGAGAAAGAGTTGGAACGATTTTATGTGGGGGAAGTGGTGTTGGACTCAACACATTTTGGCTCAGTCAGAGAACTTGGCTCTTTCATAGACAAGTCTCTCATTGGCCAGTTCTTACACAATGTCCCTCCTGTCAGCAATGCAATTTACTTTAATTTCATTAAAGGTCCAATGCAGCCGTTTTTATCTCAATATCAAATCATCTCTGGGTATATTTTCAATTAAAATGGTCAAAAACAAACAAAAATAGCTTCTTAGCAAATATCAATTTCTCAAGCAAGAATTTTACTCGGGCTGTCTGGGAGTGGTTTGAGTGGGGAAGGGGGAACTGAAAAGTAGCTGTTATTGGCAGAGAGTTTTGGAACGGTCTGTTATTGGTCTATTAACTAATTTACCGCATGGTGATGTCACCAGGTAGGCCATAACTCCATCCCACCTAAACAGGCTGACATTTCAGGCAGTCTTTTCAAACAGCTCTTACTCTAAAAGAGAATAATCACAATTTTCACAGTATTACTACAACCACATATTGCGAAAATATATATAAAACACAGTAAAATCACATTTTTGACTGCACTGGGCCTTTAAATGAAATAAAAGTATGTTAGTTGCCACAGGGTTCAATTCTTGGACCGAATCTCTCCTCTGTATACATCAATGATGTCGCTCTTGCTGCTGGTGAGTCTCTGATCCACTTCTAGGCAGACGACACCATTCTGTATACTTCTGGCCCTTCTTTGGACACTGTGTTAACAACCCTCCAGACGAGCTTCAATGCCATACAACTCTCCTTCCGTGGCCTCCAATTGCTCTTAAATACAAGTTAAACTAAATGCATGCTCTTCAACCGATCGCTGCCTGCACCTGCCCGCCCGTCCAACATCACTACTCTGGACGGTTCTGACTTAGAATATGACTCGCATCAAACATCTCCAATCCAAAGTTAAATCTAGAATTGGCTTCCTATTTCGCAACAAAGCATCTTTCACTCATGCTGCCAAACATACCCTTGTAAAACTGACCATCCTACCGATCCTCGACTTCAGCGATGTCATTTACAAAATAGCCTCCAATACCCTGCTCAATAAATTGGATGCAGTCTATCACAGTGCCATCCGTTTTATCACCAAAGCCCCATATACTACCCACCACTGCGACCTGTACGCTCTCGTTGCCTGGCCCTCGCTTCATACTCGTCGCCAAACCCACTGGCTCCAGGTTATCTACAAGTCTCTGCTAGGTAAAGCCCCGCCTTATCTCAGCTCGCTGGTCACCATAGCAGCACCCACCTGTAGCACGCGCTCCAGCAGGTACAGTATATCTCTCTGATCACCCCCAAAACCAATTCTTCCTTTGGCCGCCTCTCCTTCCAGTTCTCTGCTGCCAATGACTGGAACGAACTACAAACATCTCTGAAAATGGAAACACTTATCTCCCTCACTAGCTATAAGAACCAGTTGTCAGAGCAACTCACAGATTACTGCACATGTACATAGCCCGTCTATAATTTAGCATCTACCACTCCCCCTACTGTATTTATTTATTTATTTTGCTCCTTTGCATCCCATTATTTCTATTCTCTACTTTGCACATTCTTCCACTGCAAATCTACCATTCCAGTGTTTTACTTGCTATATTGTATTTACTTTGCCACCATGGCCTTTTTTTGCCTTTACCTCCCTTATCTCACCTCATTTGCTCACATTGTATATAGACTTATTTTTCTACTGTATTATTGACTGTATGTTTGTTTTACTCCATGTGTAACACTGTGTTGTTGTATGTGTCGAACTGCTTTGCTTTATCTTGGCCAGGTCGCAATTGTAAATGAGAACTTGTTCTCAACTTGCCTCCCTGGTTAAATAAAGGTGAAAAAAAATATTTTAAAAAGACCACTATTCCTGAAAGAATGTGTTTCCTCATAAAGCAATTGTTACTTCTATATGATGAGGTGGACTAACATAGAGCAGGGCATGAATGACAAGCTAATGTTTCTCTGATCTTGTGATTATACATTTAATATTGCTGTGTTGTTCAATATGTATAAATACTACAGTACTGTGCTACCCTTTTTGGAGCAGGTGTATGCAACTGTAAAGGGCATGCATCCCTTATTCAGGGAATGCCTGGAATGCCTGTCAATCACCATATTCTTATCGGCAGACTCAGTAGCCTCGGTTTTTCGGATGACTGCCTTGCCTGGTTCACCAATTACTTTGCAGACAGAGTTCAGTGTGTCAAATCGGAGGGCATGCTGTCCGGTCCTCTGGCAGTCTCTATGGGGGTGCCACAGGGTTCAATTCTCGGGCCGACTCTTTTCTCTGTATATATCAATGATGTTGCTCTTGCTGCGGGCGATTCCCTGATCCACCTCTACGCAGACGACACCATTCTATATACTTTCGGCCCGTCATTGGACACTGTGCTATCTAACCTCCAAACAAGCTTCAATGCCATACAACACTCCTTCCGTGGCCTCCAACTGCTCTTAAACGCTAGTAAAACCAAATGCATGCTTTTCAACCGATCGCTGCCTGCACCCGCATGCCCGACTAGCATCACCACCCTGGATGGTTCCGACCTTGAATATGTGGACATCTATAAGTACCTAGGTGTCTGGCTAGACTGCAAACTCTCCTTCCAGACTCATATCAAACATCTCCAATCGAAAATCAAATCAAGAGTCGGCTTTCTATTCTGCAACAAAGCCTCCTTCACTCACGCCGCCAAGCTTACCCTAGTAAAACTGACTATCCTACCGATCCTCGACTTCTGCGATGTCATCTACAAAATGGCTTCCAACACTCTACTCAGCAAACTGGATGCAGTCTATCACAGTGCCATCCGTTTTGTCACTAAAGCACCTTATACCACCCACCACTGCGACCTGTATGCTCTAGTCGGCTGGCCCTTGTTACATATTCGTCGCCAGACCCACTGGCTCCAGGTCATCTACAAGTCCATGCTAGGTAAAGCTCCGCCTTATCTCAGTTCACTGGTCACGATGGCAACACCCATCCGTAGCACGCGCTCCAGCAGGTGTATCTCACTGATCATCCCTAAAGCCAACACCTCATTTGGCCGCCTTTCGTTCCAGTACTCTGCTGCCTGTGACTGGAACGAATTGCAAAAATCGCTGAAGTTGGAGACTTTTATCTCCCTCACCAACTTCAAACATCAGCTATCTGAGCAGCTAACCGATCGCTGCAGCTGTACATAGTCTATTGGTAAATAGCCCACCCATTTTCACCTACCTCATCCCCATACTGTTTTTATTTATTTACTTTTCTGCTCTTTTGCACACCAATATCTCTACCTGTACATGACCATCTGATCATTTATCACTCCAGTGTTAATCTGCAAAATTGTAATTATTCGCCTACCTCCTCATGCCTTTTGCACACATTGTATATAGACTCCCCCCTTTGTTTTCTACTGTGTTATTGACTTGTTAATTGTTTATTCCATGTGTAACTCTGTGTTGTCTGCTCACACTGCTATGCTTTATCTTGGCCAGGTCGCAGTTGCAAATGAGAACTTGTTCTCAACTAGCCTACCTGGTTAAATAAAGGTGAAATAAAAAAATTTAAAAAAAATTAAGAGCACTTAACCAAGAAGTCCTGCTGTTCTATTCTATTCTGAATGAATATATAATATGCATTTACATCTCTGTTATATCATTACAAAAGCAGATATGTACAATTCTGACTGTCTAGTTTTGACACAGTACCAAATGACAGTACAGTCCATGGCCACATGACAGCGGAGCTCCGTAGAGGCGCTCGGTGCATTGTGCTGGCGTCCTGCTTCGGGCCCCCAGCGCGCATGCGTCAGGTCTGGCGTTGAAGTGTCCAATATGTCGCTGGAAGATCCGTTCTTCGTAGTCAAGGGGTAAGGAAGGGTTTCTAAATAAACTGTCAACCAACTTCTCCACCGTTTACTTACAGGACAAGTTGGATGTGTATGACGTTTGGGGTAGTTTCGTTTGATAACGTGGCGTTTAGAAGTTATCAACCTGTTTGTGGCAAGCTAATTTGCTAGCTAATGCTACAGGCTAGATTCGCAATCAACGTGCGGGTTTATGTTGACATTAAGGTAGCGACTTCGCGTTGGCGTGTCGTTGAAATCTAGTCTTCGTGTCAAAAATGATTAATTGAAAGTTGGGTGGCGAGTTTGGGTCTATTGCAACGGGGCAGTTGGCGGAGTGTTGTGAAATTGACAGGGATGTGTGGAGTGTCCACACAGATTTGTTTGGGTCAAGATAGGGCGTTACATCTCCGCGTTACCTAGAAATGTAGGCTAACGTTACATGCCTTATTAGAAGCTTTGACGGCACGTGTATTTGTGTGTGAGAGAGAGGGAGATTGTTGTGTCGTGCCTGGAGTAGAGGGCATGCAACTTCGCCAGCTTGCGACATTTGTATCATCAACCACATAGCTAAACGTGGGATCAGTGAGTAGATACATTGCAGTATCAAATCAAATTGTATTAGTCACATGCGCCGAATACAACAGGTGTAGGTAGACCTTACAGTGAAATGCTTACTTATCAGGCCCTAACCAACAATTCAGTTTAAAAAAATACCAGTAAGAGTAAGAAATTAAAGAACAGCAGTAAAATAACATCAACGAGACTATACACAGGGGGTTACTGGTACAATGTGCGGGAGCACCGTTTAGTTGAGGTAATATGTACATGTAGGTAGAGTTTTTCAAGTGACTATGCGTAGATGATAACAACAGAGAGTAGCAGCCGTGTAAAAGGGGGGCAAATAGTCTGGGTAGCCATTTGACTAGATATTCAGGAGTCTTATGGCTTGGGGGTAGAAGCTGTTTAGAAGCCTCTTGGACCTAGACTTGGTGCTCAGGTACTGTTTACCATGCGGTAGCAGAGAGAACAGTCTATGACTGGGTGGCTGGAGTCTTTGACAATTTTTAGGGTCTTCCTCTGACACCGCCTGGTGTAGAGGTCCTAGATGGCAGGAAGCTTGGCCCCAGTGATGTACTGGGCCATAGGCACTACCCTCTGTAGTGCCTTGTGGTCGGAGGCCGAGCAGTTGCTATACCAGGCAGTGATGCAACCAGTCAGGATGCTCTCGATGGTGCAGCTGTAGAACCTTTTGAGTATCTGAGGACCCATGCCAAGTCTTTTCAGTCTCCTGAGGGGGAATAGGTTTTGTTGAGCCCTATTCACTACTGTCTTGGTGTGCTAAGACCATGTTAGTTTGTTGGTGATGTGGACACCAAGGAATTGAAGCGCTCAACCTGCTCCACTACAGCCCCAACGATGAGAATGGGGGCGTGCTCGGTCCTCTTTTTCCTGTAGTCCACAATGATCTCCTTTGTCTTGATCACGTTGAGGGAGAGGTTGTTGTCCTGTCGCCACACGGCCAGGTCTCTTACCTACTCCCTATAGGCTGTCTCATCGTTGTCGGTGATCAGGCCTACCACTGTTGTGTCATCGGCAAACTTAATGATGGTGTTGGCGTCTGCCTGGCTGTGCAGTCATGATTGTACAGGAGGGGACTGAGCACGCACCCCTGAGATGCCCCCGTGTTGAGGATCAGCGTGGCGGATTTGTTGTTACCTACCCACCACCTGTGGCCTGCCCGTCAGGAAGTCCAGGATTCAGTTGCAGAGGGAGGTGTTTAGTCCCAGGGTCCTTGGCTTATTGATGAGCTTTGAGGGCACTATGGTGTTGAACGCTGAGCTGTAGTCAATGAATATCATTCTCACATAGGTGTTCCTTTTGTCCAGGTGGGAAAGGGCAGTGTGGAGTGCAGTAGAGATTTCAATCATCTGTGGATCTGTTAGGGCGGTATGCAAATTGTAGTGGTTCTAGGGTTTCTGGGATAATGGTGTTGATGTGAGCCATGACCTGCCTTTCAAAGCACTTCATGACTACAGGCGTGAGCGCTACGAGTCGGTAGTCATTTAGGCAGGTTACCTTAGTGCTCTTGGGCACAGGGACTATGGTGGTCTGCTTAACCTGTCGGTATAAAAGACTCGGACAGGGAGCGGTTGCTACATTGTTGTAGCTAACATCGTTAAATATAACCTAGCATTTTTCACTGTCTCTTTGACAAGGGCTTGTTTAAAGTGTGTGTCAGGGAAATGCAGGAAAGGTATTGTTAAGTGTGTGTGTATTTTTATGATGTGTGTCTAACCCAGGGCTCTCTAACTATGTTCCTGTAGAGCTACCATCCTGTAAATGATCATTCCAAGCCTAATCTAGCACACCTCATTATAATAATTAGCTGGTTTATAAGATGAATCAGCTTAGTTACAACTGGGATTCAAGTGAAAACCTACAGGAGGGTAGCTCTCCAGGAACAGGGTTGGAGTGGAAACCTACAGGAGGGTAGCTCTCCAGGAACAGGGTTGGAGTGGAAACCTACAGGAGGGTAGCTCTCCAGGAACAGGAGGGTAGCTCTGGAACAGGGTTGGAGTGGAAACCTACAGGAGGGTAGCTCTCCAGGAACAGGAACCTAGGAGGGTAGCTCTCCAGGAACAGGGTTGGAGTGAAACCTACAGGAGGGTAGCTCTCCAGGAACAGGGTTGGAGTGGAAACCTTCAGGAGGGTAGCTCTCCAGGAACAGGGTTGGAGTAGAAACCTACAGGAGGGTAGCTCTCCAGGAACAGGGTTGGAGTGAAAACCTACAGGAGGGTAGCTCTCCAGGAACAGGGTTGGAGTGAAAACCTACAGGAGGGTAGCTCTCCAGGAACAGGGTTGGAGTGAAAACCTACAGGAGGGTAGCTCTCCAGGAACAGGGTTGGAGTGAAAACCTACAGGAGGGTATCTCTCCAGGAACAGGGTTGGAGTGAAAACCTACAGGAGGGTAGCTCTCCAGGAACAGGGTTGGAGAGCCCTGATCTTTTTATATGTATTTATTTAACCTTTTATTTAACTAGGCAAGTCAGTTAAAGAACAAGTTATTATTTACAATGACGGCCTACACCGGCCAAACCCAGACGACGCTGGGCCACTTGTGCGCCACACTATGGGACTCCCAATCATGGCCGGTTGTGATAAAGCCTGATCTAACCGGTGTGTGTTGTCTCAGGGAGGTCCAGAAGGCGTTGTCTCGTGCCAGGAGCCTTTACGAACGCTGGGAGGAGCTTCTGGAGGAGGGCACTCAGGTACACACACACACACTGGACACACACACCTCTTAACTGCATTTCTACTGGAATGTGTGCAGCCACAGTGTGTATAACAACGGCTTGTCATCATCAATCTCTGACTTACTAGTGTAGCCTGTTCAGTCCCTACCTACCTGATATGTACTACTACTGTTATCTGTAACTGTGCTCTATCTATAATGTACAGGTGAACATTGACCTTTCACTGTGTTCGGTCTCATGTTTGACATGCCTAAATGTTTTTGTTTGTTGTGCAGGTGAGCAAAGATGAGCTGGACTGGAGCACCAATGAACTGAGGAACTGTCTCAGAGCCATAGACTGGGACCTGGAGGACCTGAGTGAAACCATCAGTATCTTTTTCTGTCTTTATAAACATAACGCTTACACACACAGAGAGAACGAGGGAAAGAATGAAAGATGACAGAGTATGCTATATGAGGGCACTTCCATGTAAATGGACCAGGAGCCTTTACGAACGCTGGGAGGAGCTTCTGGAGGAGGGCACTCGGGTCCACACACTGGACACACACGCCTCTTACCTGCATTTCTACTGGAATGTGTGCAGCTACAGCATGTAAAACAACAGCTTGGAATGTGTGCAGCTACAGCATGTAAAACAACAGCTTGGAATGTGTGACAGAGTATGCTATATGAGGGCACTTCCAGGTAAATGGACCAATGAGCATCAACGTCAAGTTCATAAGATCACATCGAATGTTATTTGTCACATGTGCTGAGTACAACAGGTGTAGACCGTACCGTGAAATGCTTACTACAAGCCCTTAACTCCATTTCTTAAACTGCATTGTTGGTTAAGAAAATATTTACTAACTAAACAAAAACATTTAATAAAAATTAACACAATGAAATAACAATAATGAGGCTGTATACAGGGGGTACCGGTACCGAGTCAATGTGTGTTGGGTACAGGTTAGTTGAGGTAATTTAATCATGTAGGTAGGGGTAAAGTGACAATTTTTAAAAATTGAACTTTTATTTAACTAGGCAAGTCAGTTAAGAACAAATTCTTATTTACAATGACATATTGTTATGTTCAGCTCATAGTGTCTCCTGTTTTACTGTCCTCTCTTCCACTGACATACTGTTATGTTCAGCTCATAGTGTCTCCTGTTACTGTCCTCTCTTCCACTGACTGTTATGTTCAGCTCATAGTGTCTCCTGTTACTGTCCTCCCTTCTACTGACTGTTATGTTCAGCTCATAGTGTCTCCTGTTACTGTCCTCCCTTCTACTGACTGTTATGTTCAGCTCATAGTGTCCTGTCACTGTCCTCCCTTCTACTGACTGTTATGTTCAGCTCATAGTGTCTCCTGTTACTGTCCTCCTTTCCACTGACACTGTTATGTTCAGCTCATACTCCTGTTACTGTTATGTTCAGCTCATAGTGTCTCCTGTTACTGTCCTCTCTTCCACTGACTGTTATGTTCAGCTCATAGTGTCTCCTGTTACTGTCCTCCTTCACTGCTGTTATGTTCAGCTCATAGTGTCTCCTGTTACTGTCCTCCCTTCTACTGACTGTTATGTTCAGCTCATAGTGTCTCCTGTTACTGTCCTCTCTTCCACTGACATACTGTTATGTTCAGCTCATAGTGTCTCCTGTTACTGTCCTCCCTTCCACTGACATACTGTTATGTTCAGCTCATAGTGTCTCCTGTTACTGTCCTCTTCCACTGACCACTGACATACTGTTATGTTCAGCTCATAGTGTCTCCTGTTACTGTCCTCTCTTCCACTGACTGTTATGTTCAGCTCATAGTGTCTCCTGTTACTGTCCTCTCTTCCACTGGCTGTAAAGTTCAGCTCATAGTGTCTCCTGTTACTGTCCTCTCTTCCACTGACATACTGTTATGTTCAGCTCATAGTGTCTCCTGTTACTGTCCTCTCTTCCACTGACATACTGTTCAGCTCATAGTGTCTCCTGTTACTGTCCTCTCTTCCACTGGCTGTAAAGTTCAGCTCATAGTGTCTCCTGTTACTGTCCTCTCTTCCACTGGCTGTAAAGTTCAGCTCATAGTGTCTCCTGTTACTGTCCTCTCTTCCACTGACTGTTATGTTCAGCTCATAGTGTCTCCTGTTACTGTCCTCTCTTCCACTGACATACTGTTCAGCTCATAGTGTCTCCTGTTACTGTCCTCTCTCCCACTGACTGTTATGTTCAGCTCATAGTGTCTCCTGTTACTGTCCTCTCTCCCACTGACTGTTATGTTCAGCTCATAGTGTCTCCTGTTACTGTCCTCTCTTCCACTGACTGTTATGTTCAGCTCATAGTGTCTCCTGTTACTGTCCTCTCTCCCACTGACTGTTATGTTCAGCTCATAGTGTCTCCTGTTACTGTCCTCTCTTCCACTGACTGTTATGTTCAGCTCATGTGTCTCCTGTTACTGTCCTCTCTTCCACTGACTGTTATGTTCAGCTCATAGTGTCTCCTGTTACTGTCCTCTCTTCCACTGACTGTTATGTTCAGCTCATAGTGTCTCCTGTTACTGTCCTCTCTCCCACTGGCTGTTATGTTCAGCTCATAGTGTCTCCTGTTACTGTCCTCTCTCCCACTGACTGTTATGTTCAGCTCATAGTGTCTCCTGTTACTGTCCTCTCTTCTTCCACTGACTGTTATGTTCAGCTCATAGTGTCTCCTGTTACTGTCCTCTCTTCCACTGACTGTTATGTTCAGCTCATAGTGTCTCCTGTTACTGTCCTCTCTCCCACTGACTGTTATGTTCAGCTCATAGTGTCTCCTGTTACTGTCCTCTCTTCCACTGACTGTTATGTTCAGCTCATAGTGTCTCCTGTTACTGTCCTCTCTTCCACTGACTGTTATGTTCAGCTCATAGTGTCTCCTGTTACTGTCCTCTCTCCCACTGACTGTTATGTTCAGCTCATAGTGTCTCCTGTTACTGTCCTCTCTCCCACTGACTGTTATGTTCAGCTCATAGTGTCTCCTGTTACTGTCCTCTCTTCCACTGACTGTTATGTTCAGCTCATAGTGTCTCCTGTTACTGTCCTCCCTTCTACTGACATACTGTTATGTTCAGCTCATAGTGTCTCCTGTTACTGTCCTCCCTTCTACTGACTGTTATGTTCAGCTCATAGTGTCTCCTGTTACTGTCCTCCCTTCCACTGACTACTGTTATGTTCAGCTCATAGTGTCTCCTGTTACTGTCCTCTCTTCTACTGACATACTGTTATGTTCAGCTCATAGTGTCTCCTGTTACTGTCCTCTCTTCTACTGACTGTTATGTTCAGCTCATAGTGTCTCCTGTTACTGTCCTCCCTTCTACTGACATACTGTTATGTTCAGCTCATAGTGTCTCCTGTTACTGTCCTCCCTTCTACTGACATACTGTTATGTTCAGCTCATAGTGTCTCCTGTTACTGTCCTCCCTTCTACTGACATATTATGTTCAGCTCATAGTGTCTCCTGTTACTGTCCTCCCTTCTACTGACATACTGTTATGTTCAGCTCATAGTGTCTCCTGTTACTGTCCTCCCTTCTACTGACTGTTATGTTCAGCTCATAGTGTCTCCTGTTTACTGTCCTCCCTTCTACTGACATATTATGTTCAGCTCATAACTGTTTCTTTGTCTTTCTGTTGTCTGGTGGTCAAACCAAGAGTGTTAAAACAGTCTGATTCTGGAGAACCCTTCCCCCTCTCTCTTCCTCCCTCTCCAGTTAATGTCACCTCTCCCAGCTCTTACCAACACCTACCCATGAGCCTCTTCTCTTTCCATTTACTGTAACCAGCATCCTCTTCCACTGAGCACCAACCGACACCGGACGTATATGGACGTTGAAGAGTAGTTGAAATTTGGTCAGTCCAGCCAGACCTTAATTTCAACGTCCACAGGTGGACTGGACTGGACCAAATCTGAACCTATTAAAGAATTATGTTTGGATTACAGTCCAATACAAAATAATAGTGGAGTACAGTAATGAAAAGTAGAGTACTCTACTGTATTGCACTCTACTGTACTGTACTGTATTGTACTCTACTGTACTGTATTGTACTGTACTGTACTGTACTGTATTGTACTGTACTGTACTGTACTGTACTGTACTGTACTCTACTGTACTGTACTGTACTGTACTCTACTGTATTGTACTGTACTGTACTGTACTGTACTACTGTACTGTACTGTACTGTACTGTATGTACTCTGTATTATTGTACTCTACTGTACTGTACTGTATTATGTACTCTACTGTACTGTATTGTACTGTACTGTACTGTAAACCAAGAGTGTACTCTACTGTACTGTATTGTACTGTATTGTACTGTACTGTACTGTACCTCTCCCAGTACTGTACTGTACTGTACTCTCTTCCATTTACTGTATTGTACTCAGTACTCCTATTCTGTGAGCACTCTACTCTACTGTACTGTATTGGACTGTATGTACTCTACTGTACTGTACTGTACTCTACTGTACTGTACTGTATTGTACTTAATGTATTCTACTCTACTGTACTCTACTGTACTACTCTACTGTATTGTACTCTACTGTACTCTGTATTGTACTGTACTGTACTGTACTGTATTGTACTGTAATGTATTCTACTCTACTGTACTCTACTGTACTGTACTGTACTGTACTGTACTGTACTCTACTGTACTCTACTGTACTCTACTGTATTGTACTCTACTGTACTGTACTGTATTGTACTCTACTGTATTGTACTCTACTGTACTGTACTGTACTGTACTGTACTGTACTGTACTGTATTGTACTGTACTGTACTGTACTGTACTGTACTGTACTGTACTGTATTGTACTGTACTGTACTGTACTGTACTGTACTGTATTGTACTGTATTGTACTGTACTGTACTGTACTCTACTGTACTGTACTGTACTGTACTGTACTGTACTGTACTGTACTCTACTGTACTGTATTGTACTCTACTGTACTGTATTGTACTCTACTGTACTGTACTGTACTCTACTGTACTGTACTGTACTCTACTGTACTGTACTGTACTGTACTGTACTGTACTGTATTGTACTCTACTGTATTGTACTGTACTGTACTGTGTACTCTACTGTATTGTACTCTACTGTACTGTACTGTACTGTACTGTACTGTACTGTACTGTACTGTACTGTACTGTACTGTACTGTACTGTACTGTACTGTACTGTACTGTACTGTACTGTACTGTACTGTATTGTACTCTACTGTACTGTACTGTATTGTACTCTACTGTACTGTACTGTATTGTACTCTACTGTACTGTACTGTATTGTACTCTACTGTACTGTACTGTATTGTACTGTACTGTACTGTACTGTACTGTACTGTACTGTACTGTACTGTACTGTACTGTATTGTACTCTACTGTACTGTACTGTACTGTACTCTACTGTACTCTACTGTACTGTACTCTACTGTACTGTACTGTATTGTACTCTACTGTACTGTACTGTACTGTACTGTACTGTACTCTACTCTGTACTCTACTGTATTGTACTCTACTGTACTACTGTACTGTACTGTACTGTACTCTACTGTACTGTATTGTACTCTACTCTACTGTATTGTACTGTACTGTACTCTACTGTACTGTACTGTATTGTACTCTACTGTGTATTGTACTCTACTGTACTGTACTGTATTGTACTCTACTGTACTGTATTGTACTCTACTGTACTGTACTGTATTGTACTCTACTGTACTGTACTGTATTGTACTCTACTGTACTGTACTGTATTGTACTGTACTCTACTGTACTCTACTCTACTGTATTGTACTCTACTCTACTGTACTGTATTGTACTCTACTGTATTGTACTCTACTGTACTCTACTGTACTGTACTGTACTCTACTGTATTGTACTCTACTGTACTGTACTGTACTGTACTGTACTGGACTGGACTGTACTGTACTGTACTGTACTGGACTGTACTGTACTGTACTCTACTGGACTCTACTGTACTGTACTCTACTGTACTGTACTGTATTGTACTCTACTGTACTGTACTCTACTGTATTGTACTGTACTGTACTGTACTCTACTGTACTCTACGGGACTGTACTGGACTGGACTGTACTCTATTGTACTGTACTCTACTGTACTCTACGGGACTGTACTGGACTGGACTGTACTCTACTGTACTGTACTGACTGGACTCTACTGGACTGGACTCTACTGTACTGTATTGGACTGGACTCTACTGTACTGTACTGGACTCTACTGTACTGTACTGGACTGGACTCTACTGTACTGTACTGTACTCTACTGTACTCTACTGTACTGTACTGTACTGTACTGGACTCTACTGGACTGTACTGGACTCTACTGTACTGTACTCTACTGTACTGGACTCTACTTTACTGAACTGTGCTATACTGTACTGAACTCTACTGTACTGCACTTTACTGTACTGTATTGTACTGCACTGAACTCTACTGTATTGTACTGTACTGAACTCTACTGTATTGTACTGTACTAAACTCTACTGTACTGAACTCTACTGAACTCTACTGTATTGTACTGTACTGAACTCTACTGTATTGTACTGTACTGACTCTACTGTATTGTACTGTACTGACTCTACTGTACTGTACTGTACTGTACTGTACTGTACTGAACTCTACTGTATTGTACTGTACTGAACTCTACTGTACTGGACTCTACTGAACTGTACTGTACTGTACTGTACTGAACTCTACTGTACTGTACTGTACTGACTGTATTGTACTGTACTGAACTCTACTGTACTGTACTGACTGTATGTACTGCACTTTACTGTACTGTATTGTACTGCACTGAACTCTACTGTACTGTATTGTACTGTACTGAACTCTACTGTATTGTACTGTACTGAACTCTACTGTATTGTACTGTACTGAACTCTACTGTATTGTACTGTACTGAACTCTACTGTATTGTACTGTACTGAACTCTACTGTATTGTACTGTACTGAACTCTACTGTATTGTACTGTACTGAACTCTACTGTATTGTACTGTACTGAACTCTACTGTACCGAACTCTGATGTATTGTACTGAACTCTACACTGCTTTGGTTTGCTGCGGTGTGATGTCTAAACTTGTGAAACATGAGAAGAATGACATCCATAATTATGCAGTTTCTGTGTAGTATAGGGGACCATGATGTAATTCCGTTACCGTAAATATGTTACCGTGTAAATCCACTTCACTTACTGTAGTTCAATAACCAACTCAAGGTGTGATGTTGTAGCTGACCCCATTCTTTCTGCAGACATCTTTGAATGTTAATTCTGAGCAGGTATTTAAGAGTTTTTGGAAAACGTGGTCGCATAAAAGAGATGTATAGTCTGTCCTTCCTTATAGAAAGAGGGGGAGAGGTGTATAGTCTGTCCTTCCTTATAGAAAGAGGGGGAGAGAATATACAAACACAAACTGGCCCAAAGACCAACTGAGTCCTAGACTATGATATCTGGAGCAGGACAGCTGATATGAATGAGGTGTGTGTGTAGAGCGTAGGCGTGTGTGTGTAGAGCGTAGGCGTGTGTGTGTGTAGAGCGTAGGCGTGTGTAGAGCGTAGGCGTGTGTGTGTAGAGCGTAGGCGTGTGTGTGTAGAGCGTAGGCGTGTGTGTGTAGAGCGTGGCGTGTGTGTGTAGAGCGTAGGCGTGTGTGTGTAGAGCGTAGGCGTGTGTGTGTAGAGCGTGTGTGTGGCGTGTGTGTGTGTAGAGCGTAGGCGTGTGTGTGTAGAGCGTAGGCGTGTGTGTGTAGAGCGTGTGTAGAGCGTGTGTGTGTGTAGAGCGTAGGCGTGTGTGTAGAGCGTAGGCGTGTGTGTGTGTGTGCGTAGGCGTGTGTGTGTAGAGCGTAGGCGTGTGTGTGTAGAGCGTAGGCGTGTGTGTGTAGAGCGTAGGCGTGTGTGTGTGTAGAGCGTGTGTGTAGAGGCGTGTGTGTGTGTAGAGCGTAGGCGTGTGTGTGTGTGTAGAGCGTAGGCGTGTGTGTGTGAGCGTAGGCGTGTGTGTGTACTGAACTCTAGAGCGTAGGCGTGGCGTGTGTGTGTAGAGCGTAGGCGTGTGTGTGTGTGTAGAGCGTGTGTGTAGGTGTGTGTGTGTGTAGAGCGTAGGCGTGTGTGTGTAGTAGCGTAGGCGTGTGTGTGTAGAGCGTCAGGCGTGTGTGTGTTGTAGGCGTGGCGTGTGTGTGTAGAGCGTAGGCGTGTGTGTGTGAGCGTAGGCGTGTGTGTGTGTGGAGCGTAGGCGTGTGTGTGTAAAGAGCGTAGGCGTGTGTGTGTAGAGCGTAGGCGTGTGTGTGTTAGAGCGTAGGCGTGTGTGTGTGTGAGCGTAGGCGTGGCCCGTGTGTGGCGTGTGTGTGTAGAGCGTGTGGCGTGTGTGTGTAGAGCGTAGGCGTGTGTGTGTGTAGAGCGTAGGCGTGTGTGTGTGTAGAGCGTGTGTGTGTAGGCGTGTGTGTGTAGAGCGTGGCGTGTGTGAGCGTAGGCGTGTGTGTGTGTAGAGCGTAGGCGTGTGTGTGTGTAGAGCGTAGGCGTGTGTGTGTAGAGCGTGGCGTGTGTGTGAGCGTAGGCGTGTGCGTGTGTAGAGCGTAGGCGCGTGTGTGTGTAGCGTAGGCGTGTGTGTGTGTAGGCGTGGCGTGTGTGTGTGTAGAGCGTGGCGTGTGTGTGTAGAGCGTGGCGTGTGTGTGTGAGCGTAGGCGTGTGTGTGTGAGCGTGTGTGTGTAGAGGCGTGTGTGTGTGTGTAGAGCGTAGGCGTGTGTGTGTGTAGAGCGTGGCGTGTGTGTGTAGAGCGTAGGCGTGTGTGTGTGTAGAGCGTAGGCGTGTGTGTGTAGGCGTGGCGTGTGTGTGTAGAGCGTAGGCGTGTGTGTGTGTAGAGCGTAGGCGTGTGTGTAGAGCGTAGGCGTGTGTAGAGCGTGTGTGTGTGTGTAGAGCGTGGCGTGTGTGTGTGTAGAGCGTAGGCGTGTGTGTGTGTGTGAGCGTAGGCGTGTGTGTGAGCGTAGGCGTGTGTGTGTAGAGCGTAGGCGTGTGTGTGTAGAGCGTAGGCGTGTGTGTGTGTGTAGGCGTGTGTGTGTGTGTGTAGAGCGTAGGCGTGTGTGTGTGTAGAGCGTAGGCGTGTGTGTGTGTAGAGCGTGGGCGTGTGTGTGTGAGCGTAGGCGTGTGTGTGTGTAGAGTGTGTGGCGTGTGTGTGTGTGTAGAGCGTGGCGTGTGTGTGTGTAGAGCGTAGGCGTGTGTGTGTGTAGCGTAGGCGTGTGTGTGTGTGAGCGTGGCGTGTGTGTGTGTGTAGAGCGTAGGCGTGTGTGTGTGTGTGTAGCGTGGCGTGTGTGTGTAGAGCGTAGGCGTGTGTGTGTGAGCGTAGGCGTGTGTGTGTGTGAGCGTAGGCGTGTGTGTGCCTAGGCGTGTGTGTGTGTGGCGTGTGTGAGCGTAGGCGTGGCGTGTGTGTGTAGAGCGTGGCCTCTGTGTGTGTGTGTGTGCGTGTGTGTGTGTGTGTGTGAGCGTAGGCGTGTGTGTGTGTAGAGCGTAGGCCTGTGTGTGTGTGTGTGTGTGTAGAGCGTAGGCCTCTGTGTGTGTGTGTGTGTGTGTGTGTGTGTGTGTGTGTGTAGGCCTAGGCTGAGCGTAGGCCTGTGTGTGTGTGTAGAGCGTAGGCCTCTGTGTGTGTGTGTGTGTGTAGAGCGTGGCCTCTGTGTGTGTGTAGAGCGTAGGCCTCTGTGTGTGTGTGTGTGTAGAGCGTAGGCCTCTGTGTGTGTGTGTGTGTGTGAGCGTAGGCCTCTGTGTGTGTGTGTGTGTGTGTAGAGCGTAGGCCTCTGTGTGTGTGTGTGTGTGTAGAGCGTAGGCCTCTGTGTGTGTGTGTGTGTGTGTGTGTGAGCGTAGGCCTCTGTGTGTGTGTGTGTGTGTGTGTGTGTGAGCGTAGGCCTCTGTGTGTGTGTGTGTGTGAGCGTAGGCCTCTGTGTGTGTGTGTGTGTAGAGCGTAGGCCTCTGTGTGTGTGTGTGTGTGTGTAGAGCGAGCGTAGGCCTCTGTGTGTGTGTGTGTGTGTGTGTGAGCGTAGGCCTCTGTGTGTGTGTGTGTGTGTGTGTGTGTGTAGAGCGTAGGCCTCTGTGTGTGTGTGTGTGTGTGTGTGTGTGTAGAGCGTAGGCCTCTGTGTGTGTGTGTGTAGAGCGTAGGCCTCTGTGTGTGTGTGTGTGTGTAGTTACAGGTGTTCAAAAACAAATCTCTTGAGTCCAAAGGGGGGCACTGCCCCCTCCGGGCCTCCCACCCTGCTGTACTCGGCAGAACCACATTCCTAACAGTTCCTGAGGAGAACCCTGAGATCTGTGTGTGTTGAGCCTTGACCCTCTCCCAGGTATCGTTGAGTCCAACCCGGGGAAGTTCCGTCTGGGGGAGAATGAGCTGCAGGAGAGGAGAGACTTTGTGGAGCGAACACGGCAGGCCGTACAGGTAACACGGTGTAATCTCTCTACCTGTCTGTCACCGGCAGGTAGCCTAGGGGTTAGAGCGTTGGGCCAGTAACCCAAAGGTTGCTGGATTGAATCCCTGAGCTGACAAGGAAAAAAATCAGTCGTTCTGCCCCTGAGCAAGGCAGTAAACCCACTGTTCCCTGTGTGCCGAAGACGTGGATGTCGATTAAGGCAGCCCCCCGCACCTCTCTGATTCAGGGGGGTTAGGTTAAACGCTGAAGACACATTTCAGTTGAATGCATTCAGTTGTACAACTGACCAGGTATCCCCTTTAACCTACCTCTATAACAGAAAAGAAAAGGGGATTTCTGCAGCTACATTTGATTGGATTTAATCTACGGTGTGTAGTCTGTTGTTGTAGCTACTGTAGCTAACACTGTGTTGTAGCTAGCTAGCACTGTGTGTTGTTGTAGCTACTGTAGCTAACACTGTGTTGTTGTAGCTAACACTGTGTTGTTGTAGCTAACACTGTGTGTTGTTGTAGCTAACACTGTGTGTTGTTGTAGCTAACACTGTGTGTTGTTGTAGCTAACACTGTGTGTTGTTGTAGCTAACACTGTGTGTTGTTGTAGCTAACACTGTGTGTTGTTGTAGCTAACACTGTGTGTTGTTGTAGCTAACACTGTGTGTTGTTGTAGCTAACACTGTGTTGTTGTAGCTAACACTGTGTTGTTGTAGCTAACACTGTGTGTTGTTGTAGCTAACACTGTGTGTTGTTGTAGCTAACACTGTGTGTTGTTGTAGCTAACACTGTGTGTTGTTGTAGCTAACACTGTGTGTTGTTGTAGCTAACACTGTGTGTTGTTGTAGCTAACACTGTGTGTTGTTGTAGCTAACACTGTGTGTTGTTGTAGCTAACACTGTGTGTTGTTGTAGCTAACACTGTGTGTTGTTGTAGCTAACACTGTGTGTTGTTGTAGCTAACACTGTGTGTTGTTGTAGCTAACACTGTGTGTTGTTGTAGCTAACACTGTGTGTTGTTGTAGCTAACACTGTGTGTTGTTGTAGCTAACACTGTGTGTTGTTGTAGCTAACACTGTGTGTTGTGTGTAGGAGATGAAGGATCAACTCTCCAGTCCCTCTGTTGTGGCCCAGGCAGAGAAGAAGAACAGACAGGTTGGTTTGCCTGTCTACACACTATTTCTCTCTCTTCTCTCTCCTCTCTACACACACACACCTTTATGTTGATACACGTTGACTTATGCAGGCATCTCCTCTGTCTCACACGTTGTAACATCAGTTGGTCTCTGTCTATCTCAGGCTCTGATGGGTGCGTCTGGGCAGGACAGGTCTGATGGTCTGGAGTCTCACCTGGTGTCAACCAACTCCAGATACATCCAGGACCAACAGGAACAGCAGCAGGTAGGATGGAGGGAGGGAAGAGGGTTAGCGTGAAGGTTTCTGTGTCTCCTTGATATTTAAGGAACAAGATGATGGCTCATGTGATGATGGTTTAGGGCTGAGCTGCGGTGTGGACATGAAGCTACGGTTGGGGTTAGGAGGAGGAGGATGATGATGATGATGATGATGGTGTTCTCCACAGTTGATCATGCAGGACCAGGATGAGCAGTTGGAGCTGGTGACA
>NC_056430.1:75270020-75350020 GCF_018296145.1 Oncorhynchus tshawytscha
TAGGATTGGTGAAATCACCTAGATCCTAGATCTGTTGTTAGGTCAACTTCTACTTTGTTCCAAATCATCTGGCCCGTTGGAATAGCTTTATCATAGGAGGTAGAAGTTACCCCTAGACATGTTTTATGTAGTTTCCCCTTATGGATAAAGGATTTGAGGCTAGTGATCTGATCCCAGATCTGTGGAGATGGGAAAGGTCAAGCCTATGGTGACTTTACCATAGTAACAGTTGGAGTTCTGGGTTGCTGGGCAGGAAATTAGCAGCACAAGTTAATTTGAAGCTCTTTCGCCCCCTAGCGGACATTTATGGCCATGTCCACATGTCATAATGTGAGATACCACTGACTGATGTGATGGCACGTTTTCAGAATTTTTGGGGGAGTGCTGATATAGGATCAGTTTTGCCTCCTACTCTGAGATGCTTGATGAATATGACCCTAAGGTGCATTTTATACTCTTGTGTAAATAAATCTAAATGTAATGCTTGACATTGTGGGATGTGGACTTATTTTGCCTTTCTCAAGACACATCTCTCTATGGGAAAGTTTCCTGCCTGGTGTCTTTTGGTTGGCACTGCCACCTTGGTCCCAATGGTACCCGTTTGTGTGGGATGGTTGGTTTAATCTGTTCATTTGCGATTGGTTGTGTATTTAGGGCTCCTGAGTGGCGCAGTGGTCGAAGGCACTGCATTGCAGTGCTAGAGGTGTCACTACAGACCCTGGTTCGATTTCAGGCTGTATCGTAACCGGCCGTGATTGCGAGTCCCATAGGGCGGCACACAATTGGCCCAGCGTCGTCGTAAATAAGAATTTGTTAAATTAATTTACATTGTACTGATTGAATCACTCAAGTATTTTTCCATTCTCTGTTTGTGATCAGTTTGAAAGGTTGTAGCTCTGTTCTACTGAAAACTGTCTGTACTGGTTTCCATCTATCACATTGTCCAATGATTTAGGTTTATTAGGAACTCTCTCAGGGTGCATTGACTGGTGCAATAGGCCCTGTTCTAATACCTCCTTCCTTCACCTATTCCTCAAGGAAATCACCACTGATCTAACATGATCTGGTTGGTCAGAGGACGCAGTGGAAAGTAGCCTAAATTCCACCTATCCAACTTTGTCAGATCAGTGATTGTGCACAAACAAGGTTGCATTAGAAGGGTTTGAACAGGGCCTGATTCTTCCAAGTCAAAAAGGAAAAGGTTAGCTAGCATTTATCCAGCTATAGCAATGACTAACCATTCAAGAGTTATTGCGTAAATAGAATACAAAATGGCCGCCTTCCTGCTTTTGTTTGCTTGCATGTTGTTGAAGGGGAGTTTAGAACTGTATTTTGTTGCCATGTGAGTGCAGTTAACATTGGTGAAAGGTTGGTTTCATTGAATTAGTGACCTCACTCATCTATTTCAAGTTCTACTGTTGCTATTCAGTGTAATGTTTTCCAAAGTCTGAATTGTATTTGCTGTAGTTGTCGGCCACCCTGTTTATGAATGAACATAGGAGTCATTTCAAATGCTTTGCCGTATCATCAAGTAAACACTCCTTTTTTGTACGATAAATGTTTTGCCGTCATTGTAGTTTCTTGATGAAAATGAACTCTTGTTCTTAATAAATCATGCTTTTAAAGTGTTTGACTCAATGCATTTTAGTTCCGAAGGGAAACTATCTCCACTGCTGGTGTTGAGGTAGTTCAGTGAGCCACCTTGGCCGGGATTCAAGCCCATCGGCTCTTTTGAAGGCAATGTTCACAGAGACCACGTTCTCAATTGGAAATGATCTTTAAATATCAAGCGTGCAATTACGCTGATCTGATTGAATGCCAGCCCTTGGAGACAGGCTTCAAACCTATGGGTGGTGTATTTCAGTTGAAGACCTTACACGAGAATGAGCATGACGACCTCCCCTCAGCACCAATTTGCAATATTCCAGAATACTTTCCATGCCATAAAGAGAGCTGTCCTGAGTACTGTAGTAGCGCTGGAAAAAGCGTGTGTGAAATGTTTGCGTCACGCATACCTAAAACAAACCGCTATAAACACAGAACAATGAGACATACGTGAAGCATCCAACAGGCTGCAGTAGGTCTATACATATCAATTTGACATTTCCAAACTTAAAGACGAGTACAACCAGAGATGTGGCTTTGGTATAAATACATAAGACTGAATCCACTGGATAAAAAGACAAGCCAGGAATGTTTAAATGTGGTATACATGCCTAAGTTGTGACTCCTAACTCAACTTAATATTTACAAACCATGAAGACGACAGCACAACTCCATAACGTACGACTAAAACACAGTAAAAACCACACGTATTTGTTACAAACCTTTTATTAAGATATTCAGATTGTTTTTCATAATTTGTCTTTTTTACAGTAGTTAATGTGCAATTATCTTTATTACTGGGTCACAGTTAGGATTTCACAAAGTTATTGGCACTTGGAACACTGGCATGTACATGGGTCGGGATCAGGGGAACACGGCATGGGATAGGGTCGTCGGGAGGAGCATCATCAGTAGTATATCTCTGACAACACTACTGCATTAGGTTGTATTTTATATCCAAAAAAGCTTTTTATATTTGATTTAGTCTGGGTTATTTTTTAAATCATAACTCATGCTGCGAGTGAACAACTAACACACTTCAATAGTGCTTCTATGTATTGTAAGAATGTACAGTTTAATATAGTGTGAAAAGAAAGATCTGCAACGGGGAAAGACCGACGGCACCAGAGACAGGAAACCAAATCAAAAAGAGAAGAGTCATTCTCGGTTGCTGTCATATCTCTCTATGTAACTGAGGTAATAACTTTCACAAAGCATCCCACTTCTCCACAGCCAATACCTTGACTGTATTCTATTCATTCCATGTCAATGAGGCTTGAGCTATTTTTATTGTTCTGGTCTGTCTGTACCTGAACAAACTGTACTGTAGCCTTAACGTCTCCTGGGTCGTATTCATTAGGGCGCACCGTAGAGAAACGTTTTGCAACGGGGGGGAAGAGAAAAAAAAACATGAGCGTCTCTTATTAGACAAGTTCATGCAGTCCCTCCCCGTTTTCAGTCCGTTCTGTGCGTAATGAACACGACCCCGGTACTTATGAGGTTAGTAACGGTCTGAGGCTATGACTGACGGCATAGGAGGTAAACTGTATCTGTGTAGTTGTAAACACACATTAAACAGGACACTATCAGTGAGCAGCCATGCCGTGTGTGTGTGGATCTCTGGTGCGTCAGGGTCCTTATAAGGAGCGGTAATACTAGTAAATGTATCTCTGGAATAGACGTTTAGAAGATTGCTGTCAGTCAGCGGTTGCAGAGAAAAGCACAGATTGGAGCCAGACCTGGGATCAAATACTTCATCTGGGATTGATTGAGCACGCCTGGCTTAGTGGACCCAATAGAATTGGCATACACGGCCCATCAGACTCTCCAGGAGGACTAGAGCTCCAAAGTATTTTACAGATTTAAAAGACTTGAACCCAGGTCTGATTTTAACTGCAAGGAAACATACAAGGGTTGACAGGCCACAATGCAAGCAGAAATGGCCATGTCCCTTACCACTGGTCTAAGGTCAGATCTTTCTTTATCCCCATTATGTTGAGAATTAGGATTGGTAATAGGGTAATCTGGTTCTAGAGCTGTGGTAAAGGGGTTAACTTGGACCTATAGCCTACCATGCAGAGAGGGCCGGTTGGGAGGGAGGCTACTATAGTAATAGAATGGCGTCCCCTCTCCTCCCTCTGCAGAGAAGAGATGTACAGTCTGGTCACTAGGACCCAGGGTGTTACATGACCAGGGGGATAACCTCCCTACACGTTGGTTGGTTGGGCACCACCCCCAGAACCTGCCCGGGGGGTTATGGTGGGTACAGCAACAACAAATGAACACCAAATAAAAATACAAAATGAAAAGGAATAATAAAAAATACAGAAATAAAGGAAACTACAAAAAAATGATTCCCCCCCATTCATCCCCACACAGATTCATTAGTAGACAGCGTAGCAAATCATTTCACAATGAAGAAAAACTAGAGCTTCCTATTGGACAAATTCGGGTAGTCCCTCCACGCTTGTCAGTTTGGTGCCTAATGAACAACCCTGGATCCATGGAAATAGAACGGGCTTGGAACCTCTAACCCCCTCAAACTCAACTCTGGACCGCCAAGACAGTTTCCACTGAATGTTGCCATTGTTCCCCTCTAAAACCAGGGACTGATTTAGACCTGGGACACCAGGTGTGTGCAATTAATTATTAGGTAGAACAGAAAAGCAGCAGGCTCGGGAACGCGTAGGGTAAGAGTTGAGTACGCCTGCCTAACCCATGATGACATCATTGACTTGAATGGGGAGGTCCGTTCTATAGATTCTATTTCTATGCCCGGATCCCACTTCTGCCACCAAATACCACTCCACAGACCGGTCTTGAGGGACTAAATAGAGAACGTGTTGACAAGGTGCCGAGGCTTTGGCTAGCGGTCTCTACTATACCGGACCGTTAGCACTCACCCAAAGGTGCTTCAGTAAAGATTATTTCACCCTCTCTATTTCCCTTTTATTTGTCTGTGGTGCCGAGTGGAACCAGGTAGCGACAAGAAGCAACCCAGTGAGCACAAGACATTGAAATGGCGTATTGTCAACGTCTTGGGAAGACAGACTGGTAGATACATGGACATGACAAAGACAAGAAGCGATGTATTCCTGTCAGGATATAGGCTATGAATGAGTAGTAACTTGGGGCCGTGTACAGGCTCCAGCAGAGCTTACGTTAGCTATGGGGATCAACGGACTAAATATTTGGTCTCAAACACAATGGGGACTTCATCCCCAAAGCAAATACTGACAGGTCTTTTTGAATGTAGAATTAATGAATACAAGACAAGTCGAGACAGAAAGCAAAGCTCAACCACGGTCTCACTGATGTAACATTACGCTGCCCTCTATCGGTAGGATGATGGTAATGCCAGGCAGCGCAAGAAGTCCCCCCCCTCTGAGTTGTAGTACCAACACCAGACACCAGGTGGGCGAGCACCTTATGAGCATCACAATCCAGCTATTCTCTTGTGGACAGACAATTTTCGGCAATAATGTTACTTCTGGGTAACCGAGATCACAATCCAGGCAACATTTCCCTGACTGGGACAGTTGTCATTCTATACCATTTAGCAGATGCTTTTATCCAAAGCGATTTACAGTCACGCGTGCATACATTTTACGTATGGGTGGTCCCGGGAATTGAACCCACTATCCTGGCGTTGCAAGCGCCGTGCTCTAACAACTGAGCTGGATCACATGAGACGAGAGCCAAGCATGGTCAAGTGAAGGCGGAAGCTAATTTAACTTCCAGGGAATTCTGGATTTCAAAGAAATGTACAAGAACATAAAAAACAATGTCTGATGGATATTAGAAATGGTTATTCCTAGTAAGGAATTTAAGAGATATAGTCCCTTAGGAGAGACGGACATACCAGCTAGTGGTGCTTCTACAGTCCATCATCTGTCAGTCTGTAAACCAACCAACCCTGTCTCCCTCCCTCCCAAAAGTACACAATGCAGTTTCAGTACGGTGTTCCCCCCCTTCTCGTGTCCAGCATCAAAACTGCCCCCTCCCCTTCATTTACAGCACAATGCAAAAATATGTGGATCTCTTTCTCTAGCTATTTTACACTTTCAGAGTTCGACTTCCTCTTAATGACAGAACACTTGGCAAGTTTCTAAAACGTGTTAATGTTTGAATTAGTAATCAGGACCTAAAACACTACATAGTACATAGCTTCTCTTAGCAACACTAGTATTTACACACTAGTGTTGCTAGGAAATAGCTTGCAAAAATACAGAATAGTCAGCCGGAAGACAGGAGTGAAATAAAATGACATTTCAACTTACTCTGCCGATTGTCTGTGGAGTTGGTCCTTATGCAGGGGGGAAATTAAGCAAGAAACATTTAGTAGAACATAACTTAAACCCTGTCCAAACGTGGGTCTGTCGTCCCACTTCCTCTCTGCTTACCTCGCGTCAAGATAAAAGTCTGGCACGTGCGCCATACCTGCACAAGAAAGCAAGAACTTGTGAGGGACTTTTATTTTGACATGAGGTAAACAGAGAGGAACTGAAGTCCCGGAGGAACTGCATGGGGTCTACAAACAGACCTCTAATCATACGTTCCATTCTAAGTTCTTTCTCCATCTCCCCCCTGCATAAAGACCAACCTTACGGACAAAGTTGAAATTGAATTTGACTTGACTTCTGGCTTCCGGTGGACTATTCCGTTTTTTGAAAGCTAATTCCTAGCAAGGATATTGTGTGAATACTAGCGTTGGTAAAAGCAGCTATACAGTAAACATTTAAATCTGTAGAAATAAAAACATTGGTAAGTATCAACAGAAAAACAGCAACGTAATAATAACATTTCCTACAAAGCTCTTTTCTACAATATGGTCTCTAGTATTTTTGAAATGTAATTTCTGGCCCTGCGAAACAACTTCCAGCCGCATTTAGAAATGGTGTGTTTGGCCAGCGTTTCTACAGGATTCATCACTCACTCGTCCTCCTTTTCCTCGTTCTCCTGTCCCCTCTCAGTAGCATTGGACTTGATAAAAGTCATTAAAAAAAAAGACAAACATGTTTGTATCCCAAATGGCATCCTATTCTTTATTTAGTGCACTACTTTTGACCATGGTCCATAGGGCTCTGGTCAAAAGTAGTGCAATATTTTTTAGGGAATAGGGTGCCATTTGGAATGTAGACTTGATTTCCAGGCTAGGAGGCCAGGGGTGTCTGTGGTAACATCCCAAAATGGCACCCTATTCCCAATATAGTGCACTACTTTTGGCCAGAGTCCTATGGGATGCCATATGGGCCCTAGTCAAAAGTAGTACAGGTAATAGGGTATGGATTTCAGCTCTGCTATAATGAAACAGTCTGGATTTCCAGGCTGTCTGCCTGACGACTGACTACATACTTCAGTCAGACAGTCAGCGTTGAAGTCGGTTGTGGTGACATCACAATGAGGGGTGTTGTGCAAAACAAAAGTCATTACCGATTGGAGCATCTCGAACCAATCAGAGTAAGCCAATGACACATTTTGAAAACGCAGCTTTGCCCACGTGTGTTCTGGCCCAACCCATCGCCTTCTGGGACCAATCACAACTGTTTGAATGTGTTTGCGTTCTAGAAATCGTCAGATCCATGGCGTAGCGTTTGGCTGGAGCAAGGAGTCTGGGTAGGCAGGAAAAGGCTACGTCACCCCAACACTTACATTAAGAAACAACTAAATATTTATCTTTGTTGCAAAAAGGCCATGGGACAAGGATCTTCTGCCTCGCTCAGTTGTCTTGACTGCAGTTAAGTACCAGAGGCCTGCCACAATGCCTCCTACGTCCTCAGACTCTAAACAAGCAGGAAGAAAGAAAAGCACCCCCCCCTCCTCCTCTTCCCTCCATCCGTAAGAGGTAGGGTAACAACCATGTATCTAGGAACGTATAGAATAGCACCACACCCCTCCCTATCCCTCCTTTTCTCCATTCCCCAACTCCCTCCCTCCATCCGTAAGAGGTAGGGTAACAATCATGTATCTAGGAACGTATAGAATAGCACCACACCCCTCTCTCTCTCTCTCTCTCTCTCTCTCCTTCCCTCCCAACTCCCTCCCTCCCATCTTCCCACTCAAGTCTAGGGATTTCACATAAAAATAAAGTCAGTCAACTTGGAATAACAACAATCTTATTAGTATAAACATCTAAAATGGACTGTGTCTCTCTGTATTAATATTTAGATAGAGAGACCACCGACAGGGAAATGTATACCACCATCTTCAACATCATCCTAGTCTTAGTCATCACTGCACTTTTATAAACAGACCCATTGTCAGCCTGCAGTCTCCTGAAGGGAATGGATGCCTGGTTGGTTGGTTAGACACATGCATTGTCAGCCTGCAGTCTCCTGAAGGGAATGGACGCCTGGTTGGTTGGTTAGACACATGCATTGTCAGCCTGCAGTCTCCTGAAGGGAATGGACGCCTAGTTGGTTGGTTAGACACATGCATTGTCAGCCTGCAGTCTCCTGAAGGGAATGGACGCCTGGTTGGTTGGACACCTGCATTGCCCGATGCAGAGACATATATACAGTACCAGTCAAACGTTTGGACACACCTACTCATTCAAGAGTTTCCTTCAAGATTGTTGGAAAAAGCATTCCAGGTGAAGCTGGTTGAGGGGAATGCCAAGAGTGTGCCTAACTGTCATCAAGGCAAAGGGTGGCTATTTGAAGAATCTCAAATATATATTTGATTTGTTTAACACTTTTTTGGTTACTACATGATTCCATGTGTTATTTCATAGTTCTGATGTCTTCACTATTATTCTACAAATAAGGAAAAGCCCTGGAATGAGTAGGAGTCCAAACATTTGACTGGTACTGTATACACACACACACACACACACACAGACTGTCACACCAGCACACATGCAAGAAAGGACACACCTGGACCGACACACACACCAAGTCATCCTATCAGGCAGTCCCATCTGTTGTTTAGACAGTTACCACGTCAAACAGCCCCCTCCTCCTGCCAAACAAACATTCACTCTTACACACGAGTCATTCACATTCACAACACGGCCGCCATTTTCAGACATTTAGCTTACATCCTAAACCGCACCCTATTCCCTACATTGGCTCTGTCCCAAAGGAAGTAGTGCACTTAGACCTGGGTCATAAAGTGGAGGCCGAATTGAATCAGAATAAAGTGAAGCAGTGAAGCTGAATGAGATCAGGACTCTGAATGGGATTTAATGGTTTGTTTAGTGAACAGTTTGATGCTGTCCCCTCCCTCCCCTATGAGCCAGCCAGTGTTTCATCTATATTCATTTAGCAGAGGTGGCCCACCACTCCTACATTGCCACAGAGGCTAAATTATAATAAATTAAATTCCTGCAAGACGTGCTTTTAAAGTTGTTGGCTCAATGACTGGAAGTCTATGGGAACAGCTAGCATGTCATTGTGCTAACGCAGGTAGCAATGCTGTGTGTGTGTGTCTATAGGCTTCCTTCCTCTCCAGACTGTAGTACTGTATGTCTCTCCTACTGAGTCAGACACAAACAAACAGTCTCCTCTCATTCTCTACCGCCGCACATACCACACACACACTGCTGGCAGAGCCGCGTACCCAAACCACCCACACACACCAACAGGACATGCGCATTCGCCACTCCAAAACCCAGACACACACACGTATGCAACACATAGAACCAGACGCAGACTCACTCACCCTGGCACAGACATGCGCATTCCACACACACACACACACACACACACACTCTGTCTTCCAGTCAGAGGCGTTAGCGTGAAGAGCTAGAACTTAACACGCAGGACTCCATATATGGCAGCAGAGAAATGGGGAGAAACTGCACACACACACCAGCACGCATGCATGCCTTTATACAGAGCCAACCAAGCATCCCATCCTCCCTCCCTCCCTCTCTCTCCTCCCTCCCAGAGACAGACTGTCCTCCCCCCTCCCAGAGACAGACTGTCCTCCCCCTCCCAGAGACAGACTGTCCTCCCCCTCCCAGAGACAGACTGTCCTCCCCCTCCCAGAGACAGACTGTCCTCCCCCCCTCCCAGAGACAGACTGTCCTCCCCCTCCCAGAGACAGACTGTCCTCCCCCTCCCAGAGACAGACTGTCCTCCCCCCTCCCAGAGACAGACTGTCCTCCCTGTCTCTCTGTTCTGCCACTCACTCTTTTTTCCCTTTAAGGCAGTGCTTGACAAATGCATTAAAAAAAGTGCAAATTTCTCATCCTACTCACTTCTCTCTGTCAGTGATAGAACTTGGTGAAGTCCCCAAGGATCATACCATGTGGTTAACAAAAGGAGGGGTGGGCTCCAGACCTCCCCGCCACCCACCCGTCCAGGCCAAATGGAAGCTCTAGTAGTGCCTGCCCGTTACACTTTTAAAACCTGGGCTCTTCTTTGACAGTTAGCCTTTTTATAGAAACACTCTAAAACCTCAATATATATATATAAAAATAAACTACAAACGTAAACAACATACGGCCCGTTTTAAAAGCCAGGCCTAAAAGCAGACACTTAGATAACTCTGATCTAAAAAAAAAAACAACGGTAGTTTCCAGATATAAAAACAACTCGAAGGCTTTCTTTCTTTTGGTTGGTTGGTTGAAAGGGGGAGTTACGATGACAATGTTAAGCCTATATTTTACCCAGGTTTATTTTACAGTTGTTTGTTCTACACTCGGTCTGTTTAGGTTCACAGTCAGAGTGTGGGGGAAGTGTTACGATTGATTAACCCTCAACTCCAAAGCAGTGTGTGTGTGTGTTTTAGTGTGTGAGTGTGTTTTAGTGTGCCTGTGTGTGTGCGTGTGTTTTAGTGTGCGTGTGTGTGTGTTTTAGTGTGCGTGTGTATTTTAGTGTGTGTTTCTACCCCAAACACACAGCAGATCACCACAGTAACAGTGCAGTGACACAACAGACCAAGCCTGACAATCACAACAGAGCCCCCGCCGGCGCCGACACCAACTGCATTACAAGGTGCCAGTCTGTTTCTACTCCCTTGTCAACTCCTTATGGAATTGTCACGAGTTACAAGGTGGCGGCAAGATCCTACAAACAGACCTGGGACCAGGCTATCACTAACAACTGTCTCTATAGCACTAGCCTGTCTATGCTCACTTCTGCTCCGAGTACAGATCTAGGATCAGCTTGCCCTCCCCAAACCTTGACAACTAGCGGGAAAACGCAAACATGACCATAGATCAGCGTTTAGGGGCAACGGGTCCTTCCTCCTTGACACGCCATGATTCTACTGTATGATGGGATACTGGCGGTGGTGTCATTGGCTCCCTACTGGTACTGTGATAGATGGGAACTGCCATAGTCATCTTTCATCCAATCACTGATGAGCTGTAGCTAGAATGACAGTTGGTCGTTATTCATGGCTTGTCAAGGTCCATCTCCTCTCTGTAGTTTCTCACAAGGTGTGTTCAACAGAGCTTTACAGGGATGTTTATAGGCTGGCAGTGTGCTGCGGCTGGATCAGTCTGGGTGCACCGGAGTGTGTGTGTGTGTGTGTGAGAGAGAGAGATGGATGAATGAGTCAGCCAAGCGTGTGTGAGCACACTCCGTCTGGGTTCTCACTCTCTGTCACATGTGACAACACACACTTCTGTCACCATCCACACACTGACACGCATAGTGTGTGTGTGTGTCGTATTACTTTAATTTGCACCATTGTATCCGCCCAGGATGTATAGGGATTAGTCCTCTAGGGTACTTTAATCCGTGTGTGTGTGTCATGAATGCCTCTTAGCAGGATACACCAACCCTCCCTCAGTCCATAACGAAACCAAATACAGAATGGGTCAACCCTGTGTACACTACACAGTACACACATCTAATGCCTCTACACCCTAGCCCCTACACCCTAGCCCACAGCTTCACGCTTGGTCAAATGGAGACGATTCTAGTATTTGGATAAGACTTGTATTATAGTATTATAGTGCAAGACAAGTACATTATTCAGTTATTACTTGCTTAATAGTGAGAGACAACAAATGTCACTTTCCTTCGGAATGTGAATATGGGCGTGAGCTGTGACATGATTTTAAAACGGTCCCTTACTCCTCCCTCTCTCTCTCCACACAGAATTCAGTAGACGTATAGGAAATCATACTGCATCATCAACATGAATACGAGATCAGAGCAACTTCTTCCTCATCCAGTCACCAACTGTTCAACCTCCTTCAGTAACACATCTCCTCTGCTTTTCAGGGAGTCTTGGCAACAAGTCAAATGTTGCACACGCAGAGAGAAAAAAAACGATAAGAGTCACAAATGAAAAGTAGGAATGAAAACTGCCCTCTAAATGGTCACTTTCAGGGTCAAGGGGGGGAAGAGGGTTAGGAGGGGGAGGGGGTCCAAAAGTCCTGCCAATATACAGAATACATACACCTACTTCAACCATTAAGCCTTTACGTACCCCCCCACAAATATGAACCCCCTCCCCTTAAAATAGCCTTCAGTTGGACTTCCAGAGTCTCTATATAAACTGATGAATACAATCTAATCAAATCAATCCATTACAATCTACTGTCCACAGACAATACATACAGGTGACTTGACAACGCTTCACGACCGATACATTCATTATCAAAACAGTGTTATTAGACCGTCTAGAGGAGACCCCCCCCCCATTACTACCCCATCCAACCCAAAAGGCCCCCATCCAACCCAAAAGGCCCCCATCCAACCCAAAAGGCCCCCATCCAACCCAAAAGGCCCCCCTCCTAGGGAATGTGTTTCAGCGATATGGAAAGGAGAAAGGACCTTCGCCAACCAGAATACAAACATTAAAACATTAAAACAAGAAAAGATTCTACAATGGGGATCAGGGAATATTTCTAGGTTAACCCCCCCGTACATGACAAACCTCCCCAGTCTTTCTTTCTACACCTCTATCCCTCCACTCTCTCCCGCCCAAAAGGGGTCAGACACTATGTACATGGGTCTGGGACGGCGAGAGAGAGAGAACAAGGGATGTAACAGATGGATATAATAAATGAAATTCCAAGTATTGAGGGAAGAGAATAAGATATGGAAAAGTGACATTAAAAAACAAACTAAAACTGGGGGAGGAAGTATCGCCGAGAGCAATGATCAAAGACCATCGACCAATAAGATCACAATAAGCCCACTCACTTTAAAACAAAGTGCTGCCGTCTCCGCCCACAACGCCTTGTAACCCCTCCCCCGAAGAAGGTCCCGCATCGCTATTGGCTGCTGCCGCCGCCTCTTCTGCCAGGGAGTTGGGGTCGAACCCATGCTCCGCCCCCAGGGCGTCAGCCTCCATCTTGATGGCGTCTGATTGGAGGAAAGCGGAGTAGGCGTCACCCTCGGCCATGAGGAGCTTGAGCTTCGGGATCCAGGACTTCCTGACGACCCGGCGGGCATTAGTGCACATGTCAGCCGCGATGGCGTTCATCTCACTCTCCTTGAAGCTCGGCGCAAAGTTCTGGCAGTAAACTGTTGAGGGGAGAGAGACAGTTAGGTGCTGCGGACAACATATGGAATGATGTGAAGAAACGCAGGTATATGACGACAACACGGTGCAGCACTGAGTGTGTGAGGCTTGTCCGGTGTGTGTGAAAGCAGAGCTGTGCACTGGAGTGTGTGACACTCACACTTGACGGCGTGCAGTACTCTGCTGTCCAGGGGCTTGCGGCTGGGGTCGTTTGTAGAAGAGCGGATCCCCGTCCCACAGCTGTTCGCTAGAGTACTCCTGAGAGGGAAAATATACACACAGTATCATTTACTGTATGTCTTCACAAACAAATACTGTTACCTACGGTCAAACACACCCCCTCCCCTCACCTGTCGAAGAAAGAGGCCAGCAGCCTCCTCAGTAGGACTTTGTGCCGCGTGCCGGCGCTGACGTGACAGTTCATGAGTTGGGCGCGGGAGATGAACACGGAGGTACCCGTCACCAGCTCCAGCCTCTCTGCAGGGTCCCCCTCCTCGTACAGCCGTGGGTGGCACCGGTTACCTACACCAACCAATCAATCCATTCCAATGTATTAAAGCCTTTTTCACATCAGCTGCAGGTGATGGTTGTCCGGTTGTCAATCAATTCATAAAATCAATCAATACAATAAGGGTTTTTACAGTAACAGTAGCCTGGTCTAAACGCAGGTGGCAGCCAGCAATTGCCTATGAATAAATGAATGACTGAACTCAGAATGTCAACGTGTCTAGAGTTGCCCAAGACTATAATATTACAAACTAAATGAAGTCTGTGTGTACCTATCTGGGTGATGAGTTCGGCAGGTAGCGAAGCCAGATCCTGGCGTAGCCTCACCCCCCTGCCGCCCCGGGTCTCGGCCGTGAGGTGCTCCGGTAGGGACTCCACGCGCTCGCCCGCTACTGGGGTGGTACAGAGGGGGCACACGTTACACATGAATACACACAGCAACATCAAACATGCGGCTACATTAACACACCTATACACTGAACAAAAATAGAAAACGCAACATGTAAAGTGTCGGTCCCATGTTTCATGAGCTGAAATAAAAGATCACAGAAATGTTCCATAAACACACACAAAAAAAACTCAAATTTTGTTTAAAAAAAATATTTATATCCTTGTTAGTGAGCCTTTCTCCTTTGCCAAGATAACGGTCAGGTGGATGAATTGTGGCATATCAAGAAGCTGATTAAACAGCATCAGTACACAGTTGCACCTTGTGCTGGGGACAATAAAAGTCCACTAAAATGTGCAGTTGTGTCACACAACACAATGCCATAGATGTTTCAAGTTTTTAGGGAGCATGCAATTGGCATGCTGACTGCAGGAATGTCCACCAGAGCTGTTGCCAGAGACTTTAATGTTAATTTCTCTAAGCCGCTTCCAACATCGTATTAGAGAATTTGCCAGTATGTCCAACCGACCTCACAACCGCTGACTGTAATGTTGTGTGGGCGAGCGGTTTGCTGATGTCAACATTGTGAACAGAGTGCCCCATGGTTCTGGTCGGGTTATGGTATCGGCAGGAATAAGCTACAGACACAATAGCATTTTATTGATTGGTAATTTGAATGCACAAAAATATTTGGGCCCATTTAATTTTAGGTTTCTGTGACCAACAGATGCATATCTGTATTCCTAGTCATGTGAAATCCATAGAATAGGAGTTCATTTATTTACTTCAAATGGTCTGATTTTCAAGCCTCATTGACCCTGCTTTGTAGTATATATACAGTTGAAGTCAGAAGTTTACATACACTTAGATTGGAGTCATTAAAACTTGCTTTCAACCAGTCCAGAAATGTCTTGTTAACAAACTATAGATTTAACAAGTTGGTTAGGACATCTACTTTGTGCATGACACGTAATTTTTCCAACAATTGTTTAGACAGATTATTTCACAGCATCACAATTCCAGTGGGTCAGAAGTTTACATACACTAAGTTGACTGTCTTCAAACAGCTTGGAAAATTCCAGAAAATGATGTCATGGCTTTAGAAGTTCTTGATAGGCTAATTGACATAATTTGCGTCAATTGGAGGTGTACCTGTGAATGTATTTCAAGGCCTACTTCAAACTCAGTGCCTCTTTGCTTGACATCATGGGAAAATCAAAAGAATTCAGCCAAGACCTGAGAATTGTTTTTGTAAATCTCCACAAGTCGGATTCATCCTTGGCGGCAATTTCCAAACACCTGAAGATACCACATTCATCTGTCGAAAACAATAGTACACAAGTATAAACACCATGGGACCACACAGCCGTGATACCGCTCAGGAAGGAGACGCGTTCTGTCTCTTAGAGATCGAACGTACTTTGGTGCGAAAAGTGCAAATCAATCCCAGAACAGCAGCAAAGGACCGTGTGAAGATTCTGGAGGAAACAGGTACAAAAGTATCTATATCCACTGTCAAACAAGTCCAATATTGACATAACCTGAAAGGCCGCTCAGCAAGGAAGAAGCCAATACTCCAAAACCGCCATTAAAAAAAGCCAGACTACGGTTTGCAACTGCACATGGGGACAAAGATTGTACTTTTTTGGAGAAATGTCCTCTGGTCTGATGAAACAAAAACAGAGCTGTTTTGGCCATAATGACTGTCGTTATGTTTGGAGGAAAAAGGGGGAAGCTTGCAAGCCGAAGAACACAATCACAACCGTGAAGCACGGGGGGGGGCAGCATCATGTTGTGGGGGTGCTTTGCTGCAGGAGGGACTGGTGCACTTCACAAAATAGATGGCATCATGAGGTAGGACAATTATGTGGATATATTGAAGCAACATCTCAAGACATCAGTCAGGAAGTTAAAGCTTGGTCGCAAATGGGTCTTCCAAATGGACAATGACCCCAAGCATACTTCCAAAGTTGTTGCAAAATGGCTTAAGTACATCAAAGTCAAGGTATTGGAGTGGCCATCACGAAGCCCTGACCTCAATCCTATAGAAAATGTGTGGGCAGAACTGAAAAAGCGTGTGTGAGCAAGGACCTACAAACCTGACTCCATTACACCAGCTCTGTCAGGTGGAATGGGCCAAAATTCACCCAATTTGTTGTGGGAAGCTTGTGGAAGGCTACCCGAAACATTTGACCCAAGTTAAACAATTTAAAGGCAATGCTACCAAATACTAATTGAGTGTATGTAAACTTCTGACCCACTGGGAATGTGATGAAAGGAAATCTTAAATAAATCACGCTCTACTATTATTCTGACATTTTACATTCTTAAAATAAAGTGGTGATCCTAACTGATGTAAAACAGGGAATGTTTACTAAGATTAAATGTATTTGGCTAAGGTGTATGTAAACTTCAGACTTAAACTGTATATATATCTCTTTCTGCTCTTTCAAAGACCTGACGTTCCAATGAAGATCACATCCCCTCCCAGATAACAGATATATAATCTAGAACTATCTTGTTGCCATTATTTAACCAGGAAAGTCATTGAGAACACAGTGTCTCCTGACCCCTCCTGTCTCAGCCTCCAGTATTTATGCTGCAGTAGTTTGTGTGTCGGGGGGCTGGGGTCAGTTTGTTATATCTGGAGTACTTCTCCTGTCCTATTCGGTGTCCTGTGTGAATCTAAGTGTGCGTTCTCTAATTCTCTCCTTCTTTCTCTATCTCGGAGGACCTGAGCCCTAGGACCATGCCCCAGGACTACCTGACATGATGACTCCTTGCTGTCCCCAGTCCACATGGCCATGCTGCTGCTCCAGTTTCAACTTCCACCTGACTGTGCTGCTGCTCCAGTTTCAACTGTTCTGCCTTATTATTATTTGACCATGCTGGTCATTTATGAACATTTGAACATCTTGGCCATGTTCTGTTATAATCTCCACCCGGCACAGCCAGAAGAGGACTGGCCACCCCACATAGCCTGGTTCCTCTCTAGGTTTCTTCCTAGGTTTTGGCCTTTCTAGGGAGTTTTTCCTAGCCACCGTGCTTCTACACCTGCATTGCTTGCTGTTTGGGGTTTTAGGCTGGGTTTCTGTACAGCACTTTGAGATATCAGCTGATGTACGAAGGGCTATATAAATAAATTTGATTTGATTTTGTATTTCATTTCTGTCATTCCTTCAGTATGACAAATAACCTATATCTTCTTTGCTTTCTCACATGAACTGTAACTCAGTCAAATCTTTGAAATTGTTGCATGCTGCGTTTATGTTTTTGCTCAGTGTTCAAAACATTAGGAACACCTTCTCTTTCCATGACAGACTGTCCGAGGTGAATCCAGGTGAAAGCTGCAGTATGATCCCTTATCGAAGTCACCTATTAAATCCACTAAATCAGTGTAGATGAAGTGGAGGAGTGTGTGCCATTCAGAGGGTGAATGGGCAAGACAAAAGATTGAAGTGCTTTTGAACGGGGTTATGGTAGTAGAGGGGGTGCAACTCAATATTAGGAAGGTGTTCTTAATGTTTCGTACACTCAGCGTACAACTGGCTATAATGACATGCAGGTCTAGCTAACACTATCCTGCAACGGAGTGGGACAGGGGAGGAGAGGGTACATGTCAAGACAGATACTCACACTTAAATATGCATCTATTAATATTCACATACCGACAACTAGTATTAAAGTACAGACATAAGCAAAGGCACACACAAACAGAACATACAGTAGATAGCATCACTCTCTGATGCTAATTCCCCATCCTCTTCCAAACCATGATTACAATCAGCTGCCTACTTGTTCCCTCTAATCTCGTCTCTTCCCTCATCTATCAGTCTATTGTTCTGACCTGAAGCACTCTTGCTCCCTCCCCCCTCGAGCTGGGAATTGCCAGGGACCTCACCATACAATATTATCACGCTACTTAGGTACCGATATGACACGTATTGCGGTTCTCACAAATCTACACGTATTGCGATTTTATACGGAGGTTTTATTGTGAATTGATGTTCAAAATATATTGCTCACCATATGTCTGCTGCAGAGAGACAGGAGAGACCCATGAGAAAAACAGTTTTCATCAGTCATGGAAATAAAAGTGCTGTAAACACATTGGCTCACTATTTAAACAGGAGATGGAGGCCAAGCTATGGAATGAAAAATAACAGTTTTGGTGCAGGTACAGCCGGCTAACGCTACCTAGCTAATTATTAGTATATATTCACTACCGTTCGAAAGTTTGGGGTCACTTAGAAATGTCCTGGTTTTTGAAAGAATAGCACATTTTTTTGTTGTTTATAATAACATCAAATTGATCAGAAATACAGTGTAGACATTGTTAATGTTGTAAATGACTATTGTAGCTGGAAACGGCTGATTTTTTATGGAATATCTACATAGGCGTACAGAGGCCCATTATCAGCAACCATCACTCCTGTGTTCCAATGGCACGTTGTGTTAGCTAATACAAGTTTATCATTTTAAAAGGCTAATTAATAATCGCAAAAGGGTTTTCTAATGATGTTGGCACAGATGAACTGTGATCCTGATTAAAGAAGCAATAAAACTGGCCTTTAGACTAGTTGAGTATCTGGAGCATCAGCATTTGTGGGTTCGATTACAGGCTCAACATGGCCAGAAACTTGTCAGTCTATTCTTGTTCAGAGAAATGAAGGCTATTCCATGCAAGAAATGGCCAAGAAACTGAAGATCTCGTACAACACTGTGTACTACTCCGTTCACAGAACAGCGCGAACTGGCTCTAACCAGAATAGGAAGAGTCGCCGCCTCTTCACTGTTGACGTTGAGACGGCTGTTTTGGGGGTACTATTTAATGAAGCTGCCAGTTGAGGACTTGCTGCCAGTTGAGGACTTCTAATGATCAATTAGCCTTTTAAAATGACAAACTTGGATTAGCTAACACAACCAGCCATTGGAACACAGGAGTGATGGTTGCTATTAATGGGCCTCTGTACGCCTATGCAGATATTCCATAAAAAATCTGCCGTTTCCAGCTACAATAGTCTTTTACAACATTAACAATGTCTACACTGTATTTCTGATTAATTTGATGTTATTTTAAAAATTGACATTTTTTTTGTTGCTTTTCTTTCAAAAACAACAACATTTCTAAGTAACCCCAAACTTTGGAACGGTAGTGTGTGTATATACATATATATTTAAAAAAATCTATACTTGGGAGTCAAATATTGGTATAATAATCAGCCCAAAATAATATTGCGATATTTAACTTAATCAATTCCCCACCCCCATTAAACTACGCTCCTCCAGATTCCTACCTCACACCAACTCTCTCTCTCACCTGTGGCGCCCACATTGAGCATACTGTACATTGTGTACATGTTACAGATCTGCCTGTACTGCTCTTCAGCGCTGTCGTCGGTCACTTCCTCTTCCTCCTCGTCATCGTGGTAACTAAGGGGCGAGTCGCTGGTGTACATGCTCAGCGTCCCCGGACTCGTTCCGTCCGGCGTCCCCACGCTGCTGCTGTTATGGTTACTGTTGTTGTTGTTGTTATGGTTAACAACGTTTCTGCCCGTTGCATCTTGGGAGTTGCAGTTGTTTGAGGAGGCGGAGGAGGAAGAGTAGCGGGCGGCTTTCCTGGACCCCCCTCCTCCTCCCGACCCCCCTCCCCCGTCACCGCGGTTGCCCCCCTCCCACAGGCGCTTGGCGACAGGGCTGCACACCACCGAGTAGGAAGTGGCCTCCTGCTGAGAACGAGAGAGAAGAGATTAGCTACATAACATCTATTTAGTGTGTTGTCATCCGTTCATCATGTGAGGGGGCTGCCAAACTCATGTGTATTTATGCTTGAGCATTGAGTGTGTGTATTTCCTTGTATGGCACAGAAGACAGAGGTTCACAGCTTGCACCTTTGACCAAAGGGACATACTACCAAGCAGGATTAATGAGTTAGCTAGCTAACTTTTATTCAAAAAACAGAAATAACTATAGAGTTTCTGGTTCACTAAGAAAGCTAAACTTGCTGAGTCAATTATACCATGTCCACTTCAAGCTTACCTTTCAAAAACATACATTTTAGAATATTTAGGCAAGTTAGCCGCCTAACTCATTTATCCTGCTTTGTAGTACACCCCTCTGCTCTATGAAAGACCTGACGTTCCACTGAAGACTGCATCCCCTCCCAGATAAGATATATAATCTAGAACACACTTTATTGTTGTACCTTTCTTTAACCAGGATAGTAATTGAGAACATTTAATGTCTATTCCATTCCTCCACTATGACAAATAACCTATATATTTTTTTCCAACTCACCTGCTGTGGTGTGGGTTGTGGCGTAGTCCCGCTCTGCTCCGTCTTCACCCTCGACACCAGGGGGAGGGGTGTCAGGCAGGAGGTGGGCCTACATGCTGCCGTGGAAACCACCCCAGCCCCTCCCCCTGCGGTTTGAGTGACAGGGCTCTGGGGCTCGGAGGGCGGAGTCTCTTCTGCATGAAGACCCTGGGAGTCACAGCTAGGGGAGGAGACCTGGCGGAATAATATGCAAATAAAGAGGTAAATAAATCTGAGAACAATATGTAAAATACTTAAGACTATGTAAAGTGGGAACTGGAAATCTTTGACAAGGAGAACCTTGGTTAGCCTAATGCAGGGGTAGGCAACTAGATTTTGTTGGAGCGAATAGTCGGGGGGCCGGAAAATAATTATAATAATTTGTACACTGCAAATTGACCACAACAAAAAGAGATTATTTAAAAATAGCAATAATATCCTACCTTGACTACAATGAGACATGATCACGTCTTTTTTGTGTGAAGGAATACTTGGTAACAGATTTCCTAAAATAAACTATGTTTAGCTGAATTCCTGGTGATTTTACAGTTTCTTTTTTATACCAAAAACTAAAATAATAAATATATATTATATTTACTATATACTTTGGGGAGGGGGGGGGGGAGAAAACACCTGTTGCCGACCCCTGGCCTAATGAAACAATCCACTTGTGCTGTCAGTTGCAGTCCAATTATCTCCCAACATCTACCTATGGTGATCATAGGAGGTGACAAGAAAGCACAAACGGGTTGCTATGGTTACACTAGATACCTTAAGGAAGAACTCGGTGCCCTTCTCCATGATCTGCTGGATCTGCAGGAAGCCTGCGGTGTACATGAGGAGGAACTGGTCCCCTACGTTCATGCTGAGGCGACCTGTGTAGCAGAAGGCCAGGATCTGCTGGAAGCTCTGGGGCTGGACGGCCGGGGGGAGCTCCACCACACTGCTCTTCCCCCCAGCGTTGAACAGGTCCCGGAAGTAGGAGCTACTGGCCGCCAGGACCGCCCGGTGCGCCTGGGGAGGGACGGGGAGAGGAAGTAGTGAATAAATATACAGCACACAGGCTTCTTCTTAAACAAACTTGAGGTACAACCAGAGAATATTTCACCAGGTTTCTTTCACCTAATCAAAATATATAACTGTTGATTCAGTCATTATCAGATCAATCTAGCCTAACAGTTAACGGTGTTTTGGATCAGCCGTCGTCCTAACTTGAAGGCTTGTCAGTGAGGTAAATAACAGTTAGATTGGTTCAGTTTACTCCAAAAAACAACATTGATGTTTATCAACTCCCACCTTGAAGGCGTGTCCCTTGACAACCACGGAGACGTCGCAGTAGAGCCCCTGGAGACGCTGCTCATTGAGACACTCCAACACGTTGTTGCCAAAGTTAGGGATCGCCATCTGTAGCGTCTGAGCCATAACGCTCTAGCCCAGCACCACCGGGTCTATAACAAGGAGAGAAATGTTATATTAGGTCTTGTCTATGTCATGGGTATGTCATGACTATGTCATGTAGGCTACAAAGTTAGGGGTCGTCATCTGTAGCGTCTGAGCCATAAAGCTCTAGCCCAGCACCACAGGGTCCAATAGCAGGGAGAGAAATGTCATGTACGGTATATGTTATGGATCACTTCCTGTTTGTTGTTGTTTACTGGAGAGGCGAGAAAGGGGGGAGGGAGAAGGAAAAAGGGAGAGACTGGGATTGAAATAAGGAAAATGATGGGAGGGAGGGGGATAGACAGATGACTAATGCACCTTTAATAAAGAGCACTAGAAAGAGAGCTCATTTTTTTAAATAGCCAATTAAGTTTGTCTCATTCATTTAAAATAAACATTTTCCAATTCTGCGGTGGGTAACTAGCTTTAGTCCTACTTCGTTGTTTTGTTTTTGAACCAGACAAGAGAAAAAGGCAGCAGAACTCCATTACATAATTATTCAGTTCTGTTTGGTTTGTTGCCATCCAGCCTTGATGTGTCAGATCACACGTAGAAAGAATGGCTGTCAAACTTGCCTCTCCACAAAGAACCCTTAAAAGTGTTCCATTCTTTTTGGAGACTTTGCATTGAAGAAGACTGACACAACTTTACCTGACTGGCGGCACATAAGACACCATGATACCTTTTAATTTAGATTATTTTTAGAGCACTAACTGTGTAATGAACCACATGTGACTGGGAATCAATGGAAAGGCCACGACCATGAGCCACTAGGCTAATAAAAAACACTCCGATGGGGATTAGGCCTATTTAATAACAAGGTCACGCAAAGCTCATTTCATCAACACTCATACAATTAAACAATGAACGGACCTATATGTTGTCCTTAAAGGCAGCTTACTCAAGTGCCAACTGAAGGAAAATAGCTTATGGAATAGCCTAAAAACAAATGTTTTTTATTTCCTAGGACCGTGGCTAATTAAGATCTATGGTCATGCTCTTTGCATACACATTTGTATCTGTGTAAGTTAATATACATGTATTTCTCCATTAAAAACTATATAAACAGAGAAAGCATAACAATTAACCTATTGCCACTGCACAAGATAAGAGAGCACGCTTTCAACGTTTCAATCATTATTCTCACAACTAACAATTAAAACAGGTTGAACTCTATATTTAGCCTAGCACATTTCCTTGTCCTCAAACTGAGAACATAATGCTTCATTTTGATTGGAGGAATGCAGAATAGAACCAATCAAAACGACCACCTAAACCCATCATCACATTAGGTTCCATTTCCTCTGGGGACACACCATCTAAGAACATAAAGGCAGTTCATTTAACTGATTTGACCTCTAACCCTCTACCTACCAGTAACATTATATGACCACACGTCACCACCACACAATGTTTATGTCACGTCATGAGGGTTGTCCCTAATATGACATCATCTGAATTCAATTCCATATTTTTCCATCTGAATTGAAGTTTTACATTAATGAAAGAAAAAACATGTTATACTTCATTCAACCTCAAACACCCCCCAGCCAGCCGTAACATTATAAAACAACACACACCACAAAACGATTAGTCAGACATGATTATATCACAGGTTATTAAGAAACTAAATGTTATATTTTGCTGATGCCACCTTATTTTGTATTTTGTACAAGCATATAAGATCAATGAATAAGCGCACATTCGGCAATCTAATCAAATACGAATGTAAAACTAGTTTTGATATAAATGATAGGCATGGCTGTAGCCAACAATCAATCAATCAAATACTATGATATTCAATTTCCTGGTTTGGGAGGTGAAAGGGTAGCCACAGTTAGCAAGTAGCAAGCTAAACGCTAATGCTAATTTGATGTTAACCAAATTAACATGTCAAATTCTTGAACGTCCAAGTCGTCAATTGAACACTGTCAAGTAAACGCATTTGCTTATTTACTTGAAAACATTTGCTTTAAAGAGTCAAAAATGAAGAAATCTACTTTGCATCAACCGGCATGTGGCTATATTATGTAGCTAGCCTCCCAAGAGCACGAATAATATTAACTTTAAAACGGAATATACTGTACATCGATTAATCATTAATAGCTCAATCTCACATCGAAGGGTAGCGGGAGAGTCTCGTCCGTGTCCGCCAAGGGAAGACCAGAGGCCTGAACAGCGGTAGAACGGCCAGACGGAGTGGGCAGAGAGAGCTGTCCGTGCCCCGTTTTGTGCCCGTATCTTTGCCCCGTGAGAGTCGGAGCGCTCGGGCTGGCACGGGCCGGGGGGCGACGGAAAGAGCGGACGGTTGGATAACAAAAAAATACTTGATCACCGGTTCTCTCTCTCTGTTTATGTCGATGCAGCCCTTCATTTGCTCTATCAAACTAGCTAAAAGACAACGGCACGAATTCTGTCACAAAAATAGTAGAACAAATAAAATATTCAGGAGTTCGCATCCCCCGCCGCTCTCGCCCCCACTCTGTGCCAGTGCTGTCGGTTAGAGTTACCTCCTTGGGCCTAGGCTAGCTACTACGGATACACTGTACTTTTTATTTGGGGTTAGCCCATCGCATAACGTAACCCGGCGCTAGCTGAGTTATCACCAAAATTAATTATTTGTCGCCCGAAAACAATGGATCATCCAATTAAAGTTTCGTTTAGTAAAAATCAGAATATATAAATATTTTAGTTATTTTTGGGAGGTAGCTTGGGGGTGGTCTCCGGTCAACACTCAACAGGTCAATCCGGGACAAACGTAGGCAAGCATCTGGGGGGGGCGAGTCAGACTGAACCATGCATGCTTGCAGCGAGTGGTGATATAGCTGTTAGCCTATGAGTTCCTGCTAGCCAAGACACCAATTTAACCAGTTAACGACAACACGCGATGTACATGAACCCCCAATCGCATTAACCATTTTTGTTAGGAGTAGACTCATTATACTGGGAAAATGTCACTCTTCAACGAAACATCCAGGTAAAACCCGGCCGCGTTTCAAAAGTTGAGGAATAAAGAGAGAGAGCGCGGATTGCTGTGAACTCACCGTTGAAAGGCAAACTGGACAACCCGCGGTGTTGGCAGGCAGTGTGAGTGTGAAGCATAGACGGTAGCTATATAGCCACTAAAGTGGTTAAAGTTTTGTTGGTGCTGCTGTTCGGTGTTCCAACTCAGCCCATCCCCCACCACACACCTTCCCAAAAACAATAGCTAACTAACCCGCCCACTCCCCCAAAAAACTCACACGGAACCGCTCTCAATTCCTCCCCGAAGAAGAGCCACTTCACAACAGCTAGCCGCCGCAAACACCTCGACGAGTTCCCGTATCCTTTCTGACCCCGATGAACCCTGGTAAAACTCACCCCCCTCGCTATATTCCGTTGGAAAGTGTTTCAATGGAGTAGTGCAGAAGCGTTCGGTCCTCTCCCTCTCTACAGGCAGCCATTCAGTGTGTGAGCACAGCACAGGTGGAGAAGCAGAGCACAGAGCTGTCGAGGGAGCCCAAAACGGTACCCAGAGGTGGAGGAAAAGATCACAGAGCTAACCGATCTCTCAGACAGAAAGCGTCCCCAACCAACCCGGATGCCCCTGTCGGTCTCCACCAACTGCCCAATTCAAATCACACACACACATTGTCCGTCTCTCCCATACCTGTGGGACTCCCTCTTGTCCAGACAGCCCAGTTGACTGGTGATTCAGAGTGGAGATCGACGGGAAGCCGCCGGTAACGCTTAAATCTCCCCCCGGTTGGATTCAGAGCTGGCTGCGGGTGCTGAATGTGCTATTTTCGTATGTCTAGACTTCTCAGGTGAGCCCCTAGGCGTCTATAGTACGCGCATAGAGTACAAACTACCATCTGCATTCAAGCAATGGGAAAAGCTATAGAGCTGCCTAGATACAGTTCTTTCTTACTGTCAAAATGCACCTTACCCATTTCCATAATTGTTGTTAGACGAGCGCCACCTCCCGCGTTAGATGTTAAATAATGATAATTAATAATTTCATAACAATTCATAATTCTCTTTAATCATACGTATTATAAATGCTCTAGCCGTGACGCGTTCAGGGTATCACTTGGAATCATGATGGCAATAATAATTGTCACGTACATGCTGCTGCATACAGTGCCAGAGATGAGGAAAACATGTGAAAAAATGAGGCATCTCTCATCGCCAACATTTTATTGCTTCTTGCCTCCTAATCCTATCATATGCGCCTCACATGACTGCAATGGAAACATAATAAAACAACAATATTAAAACACTACTTTTATCTACAGTATCACATTTAGGCCTGTTAAATTAAGGCTTTTCATGTAACTTTAAAAAAATATATTCTTCGCACATTCAAGGCATGGAAAGTAGTCAAACCGCCAGATGAATGACCGCTCTGTCCTATTGCTTTCTATTACAAAAGACATGTTCATTACAATACACCTTAGTAAAATGTTTTGCAACGGAACACGAAAAACTAAAGAATCTCTCCCTGTTTCAGTCCATTTGGTGCAGAATGAATATGACCCAGTTATGAGAATTCTCTCATAGAAATAGGAATTAGTAACTCTATATAGAGCTGCACAGTGGATGTGTCATAATACCCATAAAACCTAGTGGTCAAACAGGGAAAAGGTTCCAATCATTTTTCCACCATAGGGGATTTTAGAAACACAAAAACTAAGGGCTGTGTTTCATGTAGGCTTACCCTGGCGTGACGTTTTGATAACCATATAAAATCTGTCGGACAAGGTGACTTATCAATATAGTAGTCTCTGATTCGAAAATGCTTATTAGCATCAAAGTAGACGTACAAGACTACAAATCCCTGCAAGCTCCTGCACGTCATCTCTAGCTGACACCTTTGCCAACAGGTAATGTGTCAATTTAAAACTTGCACAATACAGTTCACAGAATTGTCCATTTAAAGACATGTTGCCAATTGATTAATTACTACATTTAGCTAACATTATATAGGTGAATCCAAAGATTGTTACCTTTGCCTCGATTCGGCAGTCTCGTCCAGATATGGCATTTGAGGTTCTTTATTAGCAGGCAATTAGCAGTTCATTTTTGGGGGGTAAATACAGGTGAAAATATTGATAAAAGTCACCTTGTCCTCGAGAGATTTCCATAGTTATCAAAACATCATGCCAGGGTAAGCCTACACGAAACACAGCCCTTATTTTAAGTGTTTCTAAAAAAAAAAACAATGGGAAAAATAATTGGTGGAACCATTTCCCTGTTTGACCGCTAGGTTTTATGGGTATTATGACTCATACTGTGGTACTCTATATGCATTTTCTTCTCTCATTTGAAATGTGGGGGCAAGAAATGTGAATTGTTTTGCTCTCAAGAAAAGGGCGCCATTGAAAGCAGTGATTTACTGGGGTAGCAGTAAATGTCAAAGTTGACTAAATGAAGGGGAAGATTCCTGGGGTGTTTGTGATGCTCGTCGTTTGGTGCGACACAGACGGGGGTGTGAGTAGTGAAACAGAAGTGTCATTGTCTGTAGTTTTGAGTTTTGATGTTGAGTCTTTGCCTGACAAAGGTTGGTGCCGAATACATTACATTGTTACAGGTGTCAAGCTCATGGGCATGTGGCAGCAGTGTGTAGGAGGGAGGTTCCTAGGTGTGAGAAGTGTGCAGAAGGGCATGAGGCAAAGGAATGTAGGGATGCCCATGGGGCTGGGGATCAGAATTATTATTTTTTAAATGATTGTTTATTTCACCTTTATTTAAACAGGTAAGCTAGTTGAGAACAAGTTCTCATTTACAACTGCGACCTGGCCAAGATAAAGCAAAGCAGTGCGACAAAAACAACAACACAGAGTTACATATAAACAAATGTACAGTCAATAACACAATAGAAAAGTCTATATACAGTGTGTGCAAATGTAGAAGAGTAGGGAGGTAAAGGCAATAAATAGACCATGGAGGCTAAATAACTACATTTAGCATTAACACTGGAGTGATAGATGTGCAGATGATGATGTGCAAGTAGAGATACTGGGGTGCAAAAGAGAAAAAAGCTAAATACCAATATGGGGATGAGGTAGTTGGGTGTGCTATTTACAGATTGGCTGTGCACAGATACAGTGATAGGTAAGCAGCTCTGACAGCTGATGCTTAAAGTCAGAGAGGGAGATGTGAGTCTCCAGCTTCAGTGATTTTTGCAATTCGTTCCATTTATTGGCAGCGGAGAACTGGAAGGAAAGGCGGCCAAACAAAGGATATGTTGACAGAGTCGGAGCAGGTCTTTTTGCTGATGCCATGACACATTTTTTTTTAATGATATTCTTTTTTGTGTGTCAATTTCGACCAGAGTTACACATGGAATAAACAAACATACAGTCAATAATACAATAGAAAAAGTCTATATACAGTGTGTGCAAATGACGTAGGATAAGTGAGGGAAGGCAATGAATAGGCCATAGCGGCGAAATAATTACAATATAGCAATTAAACACTGGAGTGATCAAAGTGCAGAAGATGAATGTGCAAGTAGAGATACTGGGGTGCAAAGGAGCAAAATAAATAACAGTTTGGGAATGAGGCAGTTGGTTGGGCTATTTACAGATGAGCTATGTACAGGTGCAGTGATCTGTGAGCTGCTCTGACAGCTGGTGAGGGAGATATGAATTTACAGCTTCAGTGATTTTTGTAGTTTGTTCCAGTCATTGGCAGCAGAGAACTGGAAAGAAAGGTGACTGAAGGAGGAATTGGCTTTGGGGGTGACCAGTGAAATATACCTGCTGGAGCACGTGCTCTGGGTGGGTGCTGCTATGGTGACTTGTGAGCTGAGATTTTATTGTATTTTTTTATTTTACCTTTATTTAACTAGGCAAGTCAGTTAAGAACAAATTCTTATTTTCAATGACAGCCTAGGAACAGTGGGTTAACAGCCTTGTTCAGGGGCAGAATGACAGATTTGTACCTTGTCAGCTCGGGGATTTGAACTTGCAACCTATCGGTTACTAGCCCAAAGCTCCAACCACCCTGCCGCGGGGCTTTACCTAGCAAAGACTTATAGATGACCTGGAACCAGTGGGTTTGGCGACGAATGTGAAGCGAGGGCCAGCCAACGAGAGCATACAGGTCGCAGTGGTGGGTAGTATATGGGGCTTTGGTGACAAAACGGATGGACTGTGATAGACTGCATCCAATTTGCTGAGTAGAGTGTTGGAGGCTATTTTGTAAATGACATCACCGAAGTCCAGGATTGGTAGGATAGTCAGTTTTATGAGGGTATGTTTGGCTGCATGAGTGAAGGATGCTTTGTTGCTTTGTGATCCTGAGAGGAGTGGTGAGAGTAGTAGATCTATACCAGAACAGATGGAGGGATCCTGAGAGGAGTGGTGTGAGTAGTAGATCTGTACCAGTACAGATGGAGGGATCCTGAGAGGAGTGGTGTGAGTAGTACATCTGTACCAGAACAGATGGAGGGATCCTGAGAGGAGTGGTGAGAGTAGTAGATCTGTACCAGTACAGATGGAGGGATCCTGAGAGGAGTGGTGTGAGTAGTAGATCTGTACCAGAACAGATGGAGGGATCCTGAGAGGAGTGGTGTGAGTAGTACATCTGTACCAGTACAGATGGAGGGATCCTGAGAGGAGTGGTGTGAGTAGTATATCTGTACCAGTACAGATGGAGGGATCCTGAGAGGAGTGGTGTGAGTAGTATATCTGTACCAGTACAGATGGAGGGATCCTGAGAGGAGTGGTGTGAGTAGTAGATCTGTACCAGAACAGATGGAGGGATCCTGAGAGGAGTGGTGTGAGTAGTATATCTGTACCAGTACAGATGGAGGGATCCTGAGAGGAGTGGTGTGAGTAGTATATCTGTACCAGTACAGATGGAGGGATCCTGAGAGGAGTGGTGTGAGTAGTAGATCTGTACCAGAACAGATGGAGGGATCCTGAGAGGAGTGGTGAGAGTAGTAGATCTGTACCAGAACAGATGGAGGGATCCTGAGAGGAGTGGTGTGAGTAGTAGATCTGCACCTGTACAGATGGAGGGATCCTGAGAGGAGTGGTGTGAGTAGTAGATCTGTACCTGTACAGATGGAGGGATCCTGAGAGGAGTGGTGTGAGTAGTACATCTGTACCTGTACAGATGGAGGGATCCTGAGAGGAGTGGTGTGAGTAGTAGATCTGTACCTGTACAGATGGAGGGATCCTGAGAGGAGTGGTGTGAGTAGTAGATCTGCACCTGTACAGATGGAGGGATCCTGAGAGGAGTGGTGTGAGTAGTAGATCTGTACCTGTACAGATGGAGGGATCCTGAGAGGAGTGGTGTGAGTAGTATATCTGCACCTGTACAGATGGAGGGATCCTGAGAGGAGTGGTGTGAGTAGTATATCTGTACCAGTACAGATGGAGGGATCCTGAGAGGAGTGGTGTGAGTAGTATATCTGCACCTGTACAGATGGAGGGATCCTGAGAGGAGTGGTGTGAGTAGTAGATCTGTACCTGTACAGATGGAGGGATCCTGAGAGGAGTGGTGTGAGTAGTATATCTGTACCTGTACAGATGGAGGGATCCTGAGAGGAGTGGTGTGAGTAGTAGATCTGTACCTGTACAGATGGAGGGATCCTGAGAGGAGTGGTGTGAGTAGTACATCTGCACCTGTACAGATGGATAGGCCAACAAGTGTTATATGTTTCAGTGAGACTGGATTTTTAGAATTGATAGTAATGGTTATCAACTGTACTGCAGGGATGGAATGTAAGTCACAGCAAATTGAGGTTGTGGTGGCAGCTGCAGAGAGGTATTTGGGTGTGCGAGACGTGACATCAGAAGAGTTACAGGGTGTGTTGTGGTGGTGTCCCATCCTTTCAGGTTGTTGGCCTGAGGTAGAGGCCTGACTAAATAGATTTACATAGTGGAGTAGGGTGGTGATATTTTGTAATTATTTTTATTTTTTAGTGAGTGTAGTGTTACATGGTAGGGTATTTGGATATAGATTTTTTTCAAGCAAAGGAGAAGCGAGTTGTAATCCAGTCTAGTAGGTGGCGGTAATGCAACATGTACTAACCGCCCTTAAACCTCAGCGGAAGAAGAAGAATTCGAAACGCCTTTTTACCTCTTTCTGTTTGGTTCTGCGGGTTTCTGTAGTTGTGGTTCATGCATATCTGCGTCCATGTGTTAACTTGAGTTTTGCAACAAATAGCTAGTGAGTTATTACCGTTGTCATACAGTAAATATCCATAATCATCAAATACAGCTATATTTTAAGTTGTCAACTTGGGAAAGTGCGCCGCAGATAAGGTAATCGTTTTTATCTTACTTGATAGCTAAATACCGGTAGCTAGCTAGTTAGCGCTTCGGTTCATTTCAATGCAGTCAGTTAGCTAGCATTGTGAACTTAGCCGGTGTCAGCATGTAAAAGTTGCAAGTGTTTTATCATAACTTTTATGGTGTGAATGTCCATGTTAGTTAGATTGCTGGTGTCTTTTTTTCTCTCTTACAAAACAAGCTCTGACTACATTGAAGGGGGTGCGCCCTGGTTTATGTAGCTAGCGTGCTACCATAGCAAGCTGCTCTGACTTCAGCTCAGGCATCAGTAACGTTATAGATCATCTTTGCTTCAAACCATGGTTTAGCTAACAGTCTTTGTCCAACAGCTCATTTTCTCTGTGTGTGTTGTCAGTTCAGGGTAGCCTAGTGGTTAGTACATTGGACTCGTAAAAAAGGTTGCAAGTTCAGATCCCCGAGCTGACAAGGTACAAATCTGTCGTTCTGCCCCTGTTCCTAGGCCCTCATTGAAAATAAGACTTTGTTCTTAACTAACTTGCCTAGTTAAATAAAGGTAAAATTGAAATAAAAAAAATAAAAAACCTAGCCCAATATGTACTCTAACTTGACTCCTTAATAAGGTCCTTAAGGAGACAGACCTATGTTATTTTCAGAGGTATAATTTACTGTCTCTGACTCCATCTAAACGTGAATCGATTCTCAATTGCAATATGGTTCTAGAAACATAAAAGCCATGACTTTCATATGACATCAAAAATAATTAAACAAATGCAAAATATACACTTACTGTACACCGCAAGCGATGCGCGTTAAGACCGAGCATCTGGTCTCTTAACAAAACTCCCCCGGACAGTAGACGCCGTCGTCTGATGACTCTTATGTGTAATGTAATGGCACTGATAGTCATGATCAATGTCTGTGTGTGACAACTGTGACCGTTATAACACATTGTTGTCATTTCTTCCAGGACTGAGAAGTGCCCTATGCTGATCATCACTGCTCGGCTACTCCCCCTCTTAACTGTACCCTTCACCCACCAGAGGATTCTAAGGACAGTTGGCAGTGTTGCCTACAGGGGACTGAGAACCATGGAGCCCCTCAGGGCCCCTCAGGATCCACAAGTTAACACCACCCTGTCTGGGGTAGACACCAAGCCTCAGCCCCCTACTTCTGGAGCCCCAATGGAGGGCTTGAACCCAAGTCCAGCTGCCTTAACACCTGACCAGGAGATGCCCCCGACAACGGGGTTGTTGCCAGGGGAGACAGTTGTCAGGGAGGGCAAGGCAGCCATATTGTTTCCCAGTGCCAACGAGGTGTTTTACAACCCTGTGCAGGAGTTCAACAGAGATCTGACGTGAGTTTGACTGATGGGGCTTATTCACTAGGAAGTAAACGAAACAGAGGGACCTACCTGAATTTGTCCAATAGAAACTATCATACAGTTTGCTTTGGTGTGCACTTATGAATACACCCCTAATGGTCTTTTATCCCTTAGCTGGCCCAACATTCAGCTCAAGGCTGCATTGTCAACATATACCTTGTCCCTGGACATATTATGGGATATATGCATACATTGCAATTTGGATGTTTTCCTATGGGTCTGTTAGCCTTCAGTTGAAGAAACTGCATTCAACATGGCTTATGTAGAGCTGAATCTGCGAAGAAAGTATAGCTATAGTCAGAGCCATGTATTTACACTGAATAAAAATATAAATGCAACATTCAACAATTTCAAAGTTTACTGAGTTACAGTTCATACAAGGAAATCAGTCAATTGAAGTAAATGAATTAGGCCCTAATCTATGGCCCTAATCTATAGATTTCACATGACTGGGAATACAAATATACATCTGTTGGTCACAGATACTTTAAAAAAGGTAGGGGTGTGGATCAGAAACCCAGTCAGTATCTGGTGTGACCACCATTTGCCTTATGCAGTGCGACACATCTCCTTCGCATAGAGTAGATCAGGCTGTTGATTGTGGCCTGTGAAATGTTGTCCCACTTCTCTTCAATGCCTGTGTGAAGTTTCTGGATATTGGTGGGAACTGGAACACGTTGTCGTATACATCGATCCAGAGCATCCCAAACATGCTCAAAGGCTGACATGTCTGGTGAGTATGCAGGCCATGGAAGAACTGGGACATTTTCAGCTTCCAGGAATCGTGTATAGATTCTTGTGACATGGGGCCGTGCGTTATCATGCTGAAACATGAGGTGATGACGGCAGATAAATGGCATGACAAATTGCCTCAGGATCTCATCACGGTATCTCTGTGCATCCAAATTGCCAACAATAAAATGCAATTGTGTTCGATGTTTGTACCTTATGCCTGCCCATACCATCATCCCACTGCCACCATGGGACACTGTTCAAAACGTTGACATCAGCAAACTGCTCGCCCACACGACACCATACACACTGTCTGCCATCTGCCTGGTACAGTTGAAACCAGAATTCATCCATGAAGAGCACACTTCTCCAGCGTGCCAGTGGCCATCGAAGGTGATCATTTGTCCACTGAAGTCGGTTACGATGCTGAACTGCAGTCAGGTCAAGACCCTGGTGAGGACGACCAGCACTCAGATCAGCTTCCCTGAAATGGTTTCTGACAGTTGGTGCAGAAATTCTTCAGGTGTGCAAACTAATTTTCATCAGCTGACATGGTGGCTGGTCTCAGACGACCCCTCAGGTGAAGAAGCTGGATGTGGAGGTCCTGGGCTGGCCACACGTGGTCTGCAGTTGTGAGGCCGGTTGGATGTACTGCCAAGTTCTCTAAAATGACGTTGGAGGCAGCTTCTGGTAGAGAAATGAACAGTCAATTCTCTGGCAACAGCTCTGGTGGACATTCCTGCAGTCAGCATGCCAATTGCACACTCCCTCAACATGAGATGTTTGTGGCATTACTGTGTGACAAAACTGCACATTTTAGAGTGGCCTTTTATTGTCCCCAGCACAAGGTGCGCCTGTGTAATGATCATGTTGTTTAATGAGCTTCTTGAAATGCCACCTGTCAGATGGATGGATTATCTTGGCAAAGGATGGTACAGGGATATAAACTAATTTGTGCTCATTTTGAGAAATATGCTTTTTGTGCGTATGGAACATTTTTGGGATCTTTTATTTCAGCTCATGAAACATGGAACACTTTACATGTAGAGTTTATAATTTTGTTCAGTATAGATAAAATAAATGAGTGGTGCAGCGGTCTAAGGCACTGCGTCACAGTGCTAGTAGGCGCCACTAGAGACCTGGGTTCGATCCCGGGCTGTATCACAACCAGCTGTGATCGGGAGTCCCATATAGCGGTGCACTATTGGCCCAGCATCGTCTGGGTTAGAGGAGGGCTTGACCGGGGGGGGGGCTTTACATGTAGGCCGTCATTAATTAAGAATTTGTTCTTTATTGACTTGCCTAGTTAAATGAAGGTACAATAAATATGGCTCAGGCTATGGTAGCTAGCTGGTTGTTCATCACAGGTACAGGCTATGATAGCTAGCTGGTTGTTCATCACAGGTACAGGCTATGGTAGCTAGCTGGTTGTTCATCACAGGTACAGGCTATGGTAGCTAGCTGGTTGTTCATCACAGGTACACCTGTTTCATCTCATGTCTCTGTCTTGCCCCCCCCCCCTTCTCTCCAGGTGTGCGGTGGTTACAGAGTTTGCCCGGGAGCAGATGGCCCGGAGGGGGGTGAAGGTGGTAGTGCCAGGGGAGAAGGAGAGGGTGGTGGTCAATCTAGCTGACGAGAAGAAAGAGGAGACAGAGATGCAGACAGGGGAGGAAGGAGGAGAGGAGCCAGTCGTAACTGCTTCAGTGGGGGAGCGCTGTAAGGTATGAAAAAGCGTGTGTGTGCATCCATGTTCTAACCCTACCGTTCTCCTCTCTCCACAATGGTCTGCCAGTGTGTTTGTGTTCCAACCCTACCGTTCTCCTCTCTCCACAATGGTCTGCCAGTGTGTTTGTGTTCTAACCCTACCATTCTCCTCTCTCCACAATGGTCTGCCAGTGTGTTTGTGTTCTAACCCTACCATTCTCCTCTCTCCACAATGGTCTGCCAGTGTGTTTGTGTTCTAACCCTACCGTTCTCCTCTCTCCACAATGGTCTGCCAGTGTGTGTGCATCCATGTTCCAACCCTACCGTTCTCCTCTCTCCACAATGGTCTGCCAGTGTGTGTGCATCCATGTCTCCAACCCTACCGTTCTCCTCTCTCCACAATGGTCTGCCAGTGTGTTTGTGTTCTAACCCTACAATGGTCTGCCAGTGTGTTTGTGTTCTAACCCTACCGTTGTCTCCTCTCTCCACAATGGTCTGCCAGTGTGTTTGTGTTCTAACCCTACCGTTCTCCTCTCTCCACAATGGTCTGTGTGTTTGTGTTCTAACTCCTCTCTCCTCTCTCCACAATGGTCTGCCAGTGTGTTTGTGTTCTAACCCTACCGTTCTCCTCTCTCCACAATGGTCTGCCAGTGTGTTTGTGTTCTAACCCTACCATTCTCCTCTCTCCACAATGGTCTGCCAGTGTGTTTGTGTTGGTATTCTAACCCTACCGTTCTCCTCTCTCCACAATGGTCTGCCAGTGTGTTTGTGATCTAACCCTACCGTTCTCCATCCAGAATGGTCTGCGTGTGTTGGAGGGTCTGGCAGCGTCTGGCCTACGCTCTGTGAGGTTTGCTCTGGAGGTGCCTGGTCTACGTAGCGTCACGGCTAACGACTTCTCAGCCAAGGCTGCTGCCCTCATCGCCCGCAATGCCCAGCACAACGGAGTCACACACCTACTGCAGGCCAGCCAGAGAGATGCCAGGTTGGTCTCGCTCTCTCCTTCATGTATCTCATTCTCTTATTTTCTTCTTTATTTGTTTATCTATGGTCACTGACACACTTTAGTCTTCTCAAACTATCCCTCTCTATTTATCTTTTCTCCCTATTATTCAGTCTCTCCCTCTTTACCTCTCTTTTGATCCACCTCTTTCTCCTAACCTCTGCCCCCCATCATGTTAATCCCTCCGTCTCGTTCCTCCAGCATGTTAATCCCTCCCTGTCTTGTTCCTCCATCATGTTAATCCCTCCCTGTCTTGTTCCTCCATGTCAATCCCTCCCTGTCTTGTTCCTCCATGTCAATCCCTCCCTGTCTTGTTCCTCCATGTCAATCCCTCCCTGTCTCGTTCCTCCATCATGTTAATCCCTCCCTGTCTCGTTCCTCCATCATGTTAATCCCTCCCTGTCTTAATCCCTCCCTGTCTCCTCCATCATGTTAATCCCTCCCTGTCTTGTTCCTCCATGTCAATCCCTCCCTGTCTTGTTCCTCCATCATGTTAATCCCTCCCTGTCTTGTTCCTCCATCATGTTAATCCCTCCCTGTCTCGTTCCTCCATCATGTTAATCCCTCCCTGTCTCGTTTCCTCCTGTCCAGCCTCCATCATGTTAATCCCTCCCTGTCTTGTTCCTCCATCATGTTAATCCCTCCCTGTCTTGTTCCTCCATCAATCCCTCCCTGTCATGTCCAGCATGTTAATCCCTCCCTGTCTCGTTTCTCCTCCAGCATGTTAATCCCTCCCTGTCTCGTTCCTCCTCCAGCATGTTAATCCCTCCCTGTCTCGTTCCTCCAGCATGTTAATCCCTCCCTGTCTCGTTCCTCCAGCATGTTAATCCCTCCCTGTCTCGTTCCTCCAGCATGTTAATCACTCCCCGTCTCGTTCCTCCATCATGTTAATTCCTCCCTGTCTCGTTCCTCCAGCATGTTAATCCCTCCCCGTCTCGTTCCTCCAGCATGTTAATCCCTCCCTGTCTTGTTCCTCCAGCATGCTGATGTATGAGATGCGGGGGAAGAAGGACCGCTATGATGTCATAGACCTGGACCCCTACGGAAGCCCCGCCCCCTTCCTGGATGCCGCCGTCCAGGCTGTCGGTGAAGGAGGTCCGTAGATGTCCGTCAGTTATTCTCTCTGCTTAATTTAACATGTTTATGTGTCAGCGACAGATACACTGAGTGTGTTTTCCAGTGTGGTTTTACTAAAAACGTCTCTCTCTCCCCCAGGTCTGTTGTGTGTGACATGTACTGACATGGCTGTGATGGCTGGTAACAGTGGGGAGACCTGCTACAGCAAATACGGCTCTGTCTCCATCAAAGCCAAGTACTGTCATGAGATGGTGAGGAACGCTTGGCTAAACTGTATTCCAGCAGCGTGTATTTTCAACTAAAACTGGATGCAAGTGACCTTCGTCTCTCCCGAGCCCGTACGGGAGTTGTAGCGATGAGACAAGATAGTAATTACTAACAATTGGAAACCACGAAATTGGGGAGAAAAAGGGGTCAAATAAAAAACTGGATGCAAGAAAAACCTTGTTGAAATAATATGTGTGTAGTAGAAGGAACATTTAGGGAAGTTGTGTGAATACATTTTGAATAGAAGTTTGAGAGCTTGGTCCCTGCTGTGTAGCTTGTCTCATAACTCTCCTTCTCCACTTTCCCTCTCTCCCTCGCCACCCCCCTCTTCTCCCTCCTCTTCTCCCTCCTCGCCACCCCCATCTTCTCCCTCGCCACCCACCTCTTCTCCCTCACCTTCTCCCTCTTCTCCCTCGCCACCCCCTCTTCTCCCTCCCACCCCCCCTCTTCTCCCTCCTCGCCACCCCCCTCTTCTCCCTCCTCTTCTCCCTCCTCGCCACCCCCATCTTCTCCCTCGCCACCCCCTCTTCTCCCTTGCCACCCCCCCTCCTCTTCTCCCTCCTCCCCCAGGCTCTGCGTATCATCCTACACAGTCTGGACCAGAGAGCTGGTGTGTACCAGCGGTACATCCACCCCCTGCTCTGTGTCAGTGTGGACTTCTACATACGAGTGTTTGTCAGGGTACACACTGGACAGGCCATGGTCAAAAACTCAGCGAGGTATGGACACACACACCGTAACACAACACTTTATCTAGACGTGAAGTCTTCATAACGGACTGTAAAGTTGTTATTCTGAAGATATGATGACATTACACCTGATGTGGTGTTTCAGTAAACAAGCGTTGGTGTATAACTGTGTTGGCTGTGGCTCGTTCCACTTACAACGACTGGGCAAGAGGACGACTCAGGGAAACCAGTAAGACACTATTTCTCTATATGGGTTATTCCTGTCGAGTTGGGCAACTTGTGTGTGTTAATGTTTCTCTCTGTGTGTTTCAGTGTAAAGTACTCTGCAGCCACTGGACCGCCGGTCGGAGCAGAGTGTGAACACTGTGGACACAGACACCAGGTGAGGACACACACACTTTGTCTCTTACTTTCTCACGCATTCTCTCTGACACAGTCTCTCCCTCCTCCTCTGTAGCTGGGTGGTCCTATCTGGGGTGAGGCCCTCCATGACGTGAGCTTCGTTCAGAAGGTTCTATCTGCCGTGTCTGGGAACCCGTCCCGCTTTGGAACCGCCCGCCGCATAGAGGGCATGCTCAGCATGGTCACAGAGGTGAGAGGTTAGGGGTCATATAGGGCATGCTCAGCATGGTCACAGAGGTGAGAGGTTAGGGGTCATAGAGGGCGTGCTCAGCATGGTCACAGAGGTTAGGGGTCATAGAGGGCATGCTCAGCATGGTCACAGAGGTGAGAGGTTAGGGGTCATAGAGGGCATGGTCACAGAGGTGAGAGGTTAGGCGTCATAGAGGGCATGCTCAGCATGGTCACAGAGGTGAGAGGTTAGGGGTCATAGGTCTACAAGAAGCATTCTGAAATACACTTTATATTACATGGAATAAGACATGGACCTTTTCTCAACTGCATGCTACTCTCCTCCTCAAAACCCATTGGAGGAGAAGGTCAGAGGTGAGGGATTTCTCTTTCTCCTCCGATGGGTTTTGAGAAGGAGGCGAGGAGAGCGGAGGTGAGGAGTATGCAGTTGAGATTCTTCCATTGATGCTGATCTGAGGTTAGGTTGGTGTTCTCACTCTTAATGGTAGGATTGGGAGAAAGGGTCAGCTGATCTGAGGTGAGGTTGGTGTTCTCACTCTTAATGGTAGGATTGGGAGAAAGGGTCAGCTGATCTGAGGTGAGGTTGGTGTTCTCACTCTTAATGGTAGGATTGGGTAAGAAGAGAAATGGCAAGCTGATCTGAGGTCTGCCTAAGATGAGCCAGGTGTAATGTCCAAATTTGAACTGTTGTCTGTGTGTCCAGGAGCTGGAGGATGTGCCTCTATACTACACAGTGGACAACCTGAGCAGCACTGTACACTGCAGCACTCCCCCTCTGCTCCAATTCAGGTCCTACTCTCCCTCTCATATAAGACTGTCCTGTCTGATTACATAAAATACCCCTCTATCCTTGAACTCACTCACCCTCTCTCTCTCTCTCTCTCTCTCTCTCTCAGGTCAGCTCTGCTTCATGCAGGCCACAGGGTGTCCTTGTCTCACGCCTGTAAGAATGCTCTAAAGACGGACGCTCCTCCCAGGGTCCTCTGGGACGTCATGCGATGCTGGGTAAGACACAATGCACCATGGGAACCATTTCAATATGGGATGAAACTGAAAGTCCAAGTCCCAATCCGGGTGTAGATTTGATGGTATGTGGTGGTTATGTTGTATCCTGTAGGAAAAGTCCAATCCTGTGAAGAGAGACAGACTGTCAGAGAGCAGCCCTGCTCACCACATCCTCAATACTGAACCCATGTAAGTCTGGGACTGAACCAACTGCCTGGGAGATGAAGATGCCAGTACAGTTTAACATAGAGATGGTATAATGTAGTGATGAATAAGATTATGGATATTAGGAAAAGGTATGTCCTGTGTCCCCCCTTCTTGCTCTCTCTCCCCCTCCCCCATCACTCTCCTCTCTACCCCATCTCTCTCTCCTCTCTCTCTCTCTCTCCCCCCTCCCCCATCGCTCTCCTCTCTCTCACCCCTCCCCCATCTCTCTCGCGCTCTCTCTCTCTCTAGTCTACAGGCGTGTTTTGATGTGAGGGAGGATGCCAATCCCCAGTCTCGCCGTCGCCACCTCACCCGCTTCCAGGAGAACCCCGAGCCTTTCTGGGGGCCCAAGGCCCGCGCCAATGCTGGGTAGGATACACTTATTAATACTAACCCCATCCTTGACCCCTAACCCTAAACCTCAGGCCAGCTGGGGGCCAAGGCTCGCGCCAATGCTGGGTAGGATACACTTATTAATACTAACCCCGTCCTTGACCCCTAACCATAAACCTCAGGCCAGCTGGGGGCCAAGGCCTTGGCAACAGGTCACAAATCTTGCTGCAGTGATGGCACACTGTGGAATTTCACCCAGTAGATATGGGACTTTATCAAAATTGGGTTTGTTTTCGAATTCTGTGTGGATCTGTGTAATCTGAGGGAAATATGTCTCTCTAATATGGTCATACATTTGGCAGGAGGTTAGGAAGTGCAGCTCAGTTTCCACCTCATTTTGTGGTCAGTGAGCACATTGCCTGTCTTCTCTTGAGAGCCAGGTCTGCCTTCAATGGCCTTTCTCAATAGCAAGGCTATGCTCACTGAGTCTGTACATAGTCAAAGCTTTCCTTAAATTTGGGTCAATCACAGTGGTCAGGTATTCTGCCACTGTGTACTCTCTGTTTAGGGCCAAATAGCATTCTAGTTTGCTCTGTTTTTTTGTTAATTCTTTCCAATGTGTCAAGTAATTATCTTTTTGTTTTCTCATGATTTGGTTGGGTCTAATTGTGCTGCTGTCCTGGGGCTCTGTGGGGTGTGTTTGTGAACAGAGCCCCAGGACCAGCTTGCTTAGGGGACTCTTCTCCAGGTTCATCTCTCTGTAGGTCATGACTTTATGGAAGGTTTGGGAATCACTTTCTTTTAGGGTTTTGATCATTAGTGGGTACTGGCCTCATTCTGCTCTGCAGGCTTCATTTGGTGTTTTACATTGTATACAGAGGATATTTTCACAGAATTCTGCATGCAGAGTCTCAATTTGGTGTCTCTCTCTCTTAGTGGTGGAGGTATCTCATCAGACCTGGAGGACAGGAGGAAACAGGGTCAAAACAAGAGGAAGAACCAGATCACAGACGCCACCCAGCTTAAGAGCTTCCCCTGCAAGAGGTTCAGGAAGGTATGGGAGCACATTTTCCCTCCCCACACCCTGTAACACTAGGCATTGCATTACACAAGATTCAGAAAGTCCGAAAGTTGCAAGAGCTTCCCTTGCAAAAGGTACAGGGAAACACCCCACAATAACCATATAGACATAGTAGAATTGTAAGGCTGCGTTTACACAGGCAGCCCAATGCTGATCTTTTTACACTAATTGGTATTTTGACCAATCAGACCAGCTCTAAAAAAAGATCTGATGTGAAAAGATCTGATTTGATTTCTCAAAAAAGGCTATTAGGAGAAAAACGATCAGAATTGGGCTGCCTGTGTAGAGGCAGCCACGGGAATGTTTCACAGGAGCTTTCTCTTTGGTGAAATGTTCTGAAGGGTGTGAGCACACTCTGTTCTTTTCATAATAACACTGTCGGCATAGTAACCGTACACTACCAGAGAACAAGGTGTTCTATCTCCCCAGCAACAGACAGTGCCTCATTAATTATGAATCATCATAACACTTCAGCTATTATTACAGATACATTTTCCACACAATAATAAACCTAAACTGGCATTGTTAAATATTTGTTATTGGCTTGAAGGGCATTCTAGAGCTTGTTATATTTCCCTATAACGCACGGTAGAATTGAAGGGCTTATACATATTGTGTGAGCTGCTTTTTAAAGTAAGTCTAATTGGGAAAAAGTATTGTTTTTAATATGATTTTCATAATAGCCAGCTAAGACTGATGGTTGGGTTAGCTAAACTAGCGAGTCTGTTAGCTACAGTAGTTGCCTTGGTAACCAAGCAATCTAGGTAACTTGCTAGCTACTTCAGTGGATGTTGAACACATTTCTAGTGGTAAATATGTTACATTCTAGCCTTGGTGTGAAAGGGATAATCAACACGGGGCTCTATGTGTTCTGGGAAAGGAAGGTCAGTTTCACTCCGCTCGTGTCTAGTGGAACATCTTCTGTCATTCATTATTTTCCATAGGACACATGATTTGCATGTTCCCCCCCCTCCCTCTCCCCAGGGTAAATGCACACACGGTGAAAAATGCTGTTACTCCCATGACCTGGAACAGACTGACCAGATGGAGTGATGGTGGAGCGAGTCTCCTCTCTTTTCTTCCCTCCCACTTGGTATCCTCATGTCCAGCTCAGCAGAATCTGTCCACTAAGGTATACTGGACACAATCATGGCGCAGCAACCAGGTGAAACTCCAGGCCCCAGACATAACTAACTTTGAACTCCGGGGTGAAGTTTCCGCCTTGGTACCAATCTAGGACCAGCTTCCCCTCCCCCAATCCTCTACATTACCATTAGTGGGGAGAATGCTAAACTGACCCAGTGTCAGCATCTATGGGCAACTTCATTATGGGATGTCTAGTTAGCCCTGTATTGGAAATACACATACTGGCTTCATACTGAAGTGAAGCATCAATTCTGTTTTATTTATGACTGTTGTGACAGTCTAATAAAAGTCTTTATGGCAAGTGTGGAGAAGTCATTTATTCTGGTGAAAAATAGCTTTTACTGATGGTTCATTTTTATAACAGCTGTTGTGTAATTGTCAATGTGCTTTGACTTCCATTGTAGCACATGTACATATTATAGTCATGTGGAGGAATGGGTGAGTGAACACACTGAGAAACAACCTGGGTTTAATATCAGCTGCACATTGATCACTCTGATTCAACACACAAGCTGTTCAATTCTCATCTTTTGCCACTAATTGGTCTTCTGACCAATCAGATTGGATCTTTTGCCCATGTAAATGCAGCCTTAACCACTCATTTACGAAAGGCACATTCGAGAGGAATAAAAATCGCTTATTGCACAGAATATTCACTCGGCATGTAGAGAATGTGCACCAGTATGTGAATCAGAAAATATATATTGGTAACAGGTGTGTGAATAGTTTGATGTTAGAAGCAAATGACGATTTAGTAATAAGTAGTTACGGAAAATGGCTTTGAAATACTGGAAAGGTTGTGGTATTGGCACTAAAATTACAACATAAAGGAATTGTTCAGTGGCTTCAAAGAAGCTCTTTTATAGGAGCTCATTTAAAACCCACTCCGGTCAACTCAATTATGACAAGAAATCCTGTTCATTTGATTCATCTTCATGTACTCAGACTCCAAATTATTTACATCCAATCAAGGCAGTGAGTTCATAATTGCTAAGCCACAGGGATTGATCATTGGCTAGTTCTGGAACGGAGGTTGGTGATTGACTATCTCTGCCTGACACGGAGCAGGAAGGTGCGTATCTCCATGGGCTTGAGGTTCACCTCCCACACAGAGGGGTCTCCCCCTCTCTTCGGTAGGGGCTTCTCACCTGAGGCAAACGGAGACAACAGGCATCAAGCTCTGCAATGACCAGCAACAAGCCCCACAACAGACTAATAAAGGAATTGCTACACTAAAGCAGGTCAGCGGTCTTCATGCGTCCTAGAGGGCTGAGTAAGCAGAGTTGATTTGTTACACCTGTGTGATGTGTACCTGACTCCGCCTTCCAGTCCAGACGAGTCATCTCATCCTTCCACTGATTGGCTGACAGGTTCATCTCGGACACGCCCAGCACATCTAGAGTGGAGAACAGCTTCTACAGAGAGAGCAGTGTGTGAGTGACTGACAGAGTAGAGCATCTGTCAGTATCTACATTGCTTTCATGTTTTCAAAGCGGTTTGAAATGAATTAACTTGTGAATAACAGTTGTTACATTACATTGAGACAGGAATGTATGGTATTAGTAAAAGGTTTCACTTTGTTTATGGCTCGTATGCATACGTGTGGGAGTTCTGAACCTGTAGGTTGTCAGTTCATCTTGCTCTCCATAGCCTGATACTGATGCTCCAGTCTGAGCAGCACTGTGTGTGTTCACCACTAACCTGACAGTGAGACTGAATGCTCTCCTGGGCTTGCTGCTGGTGCTCCAGCCTTAGAACCACAGTCTCTGTATGGTGTGTGTGTATATACAGTATTACATATCACTAACCTGCAGATTAACAGTAACAGGCTGGGAATGCTCCTTGCTCTCTGAAGCTTGGTACTGATGCTCCAGTCTGAGCAGCACTGTGTCCTGGTCCCACTGAGACACTGTCAACAGGTGAACAGCAGGGGGCAGCACTGCCTGTAGCCCAGAGAACTGAGGTGGGAGGGTTCAAAGATGGGTTCATTTCAATAGTCCAAAGTGACACATTTCATCTGCAGAGCTGATAACTGTTCCTCAATCAGCCTCCTCCTTCACTCTCCCTCCTTTCCTAGATGCCTCACCTCTTTCTCAAAATCCATTGAAGAAGGCCTGAGGGGCGGGACCTTGAACCTTCTCCAATACGGTTGAGAAAGAGGCAAGGAGGAGAACTTGAGGAAAGAATCATTTGCGATGGGCTCTCTCTCTCACCTCCAGCCTGGTACTCGGGTGCAGCTCTCCGTCGGTGAATGTGATGAGAGGCTGCAGTACCACTTCCTGTGCTAGGGGGCGGTGTGTGTCAGCAGCCGTGGCAGGGGGGCTGAGGGAGAGGAGGTGGCGACCACGAACCACCAGGCCTTCTGGGTAAATGTCAGACGTCTCATTGAGGGGCTCACCTACACCCCGGACGTCATCGTACAGCAACCTACGGTGGAGCTGGGGGGGGTCGTGTGGATGGAGTGTGTCAGATGTGACAGTGATAAAGATAGACAGGGTGTGGAGCCGGGGGAAAGAGATGAGACGTGAAACACACACAACAGATGTCTTTGATGCCAAAATCCTACCACATGAAAAATGAAGAGTAGTGAGAGAGTGTGTGTGTTACCATGATCTCCAGTGATCCATCCTGGATGCTGCCCCCTCCCTGAGAACGGTCCGTCACTACAGTCAGCTGGTCCTTGTCATCCTGCACACACACACAGTCACCATTTACTATTGTCAGATAATATCACATGAACTTGTAGAACAGGAGGGAGAGTGAAGAGTTTTGGACCAGAAGTCTACCACAGAAAAAGGAACTGTAAGTGGGAAGAGGAAAAGAAAGTGCATGATCATGAGAGAAGGAAGAGGAAGTGTCAGACCGGGGTGGATGACCAATGAGACACACCTTAATGTAAGCTCTAGAGTTGATTGGATAATAGTTGCCAGCAATTGGCTCAGACTGTCTCAGGTTCCACGTGGGCCGGTAGTCTTTCCTGTCAGTGACAGATATACAACGCATTAGGGTGGATACTGTGTGTCTGAACACACTACTGGAATACAGTACTCCATCATCAACACATACTGATGCGTAGAGTTGGGAAACACACAGGTTCCTCACCGTCTCTGCAGCACCTCTCTGCCATTAGAGTCAGTGTAGAAGACACCAGAGGAGTTGATGCTGCTGTCTAGACGACTTATCACCTCTTTACCCAGGTCATCACTGATGGGGGGGCAGATAGAGAGAAGGGGGGCAGATAGAGAGATAGAGAGAAGGGGGGGCAGATAGAGGAAGGGGGGCAGATAGAGGAAGGGGGCAGATAGAGAGAAGGGGGGCAGATAGAGAGAAGGGGGGCAGATAGAGAGAAGGGGGGCAGATAGAGAGGGGTGGCAGATAGAGGGGGGCAGATAGAGAGAAGGGGAAGGGGGGCAGATAGATAGAGAGAGAGATAGAGGGGGGGATAGAGAGAAGGGGGGCAGATAGAGAGAAGGGGGGGGGCAGATAGAGAGAAGGGGGCAGATAGAGAGAGATAGAGAGAAGGGGGCAGATAGGGGGGGGGCAGATAGAGAGAAGGGGGGCAGATAGAGAGAAGATAGGGGGCAGATAGAGAGAAGGGGGGCAGATAGAGAGAGATAGAAGAGGGGGGGGCAGATAGAGAGAAGGGGGGCAGATAGAGAGAAGGGGGGCAGATAGAGAGAAGGGGGGCAGATAGAGAAGGGGGGCAGATAGAGAGAAGGGGGGATAGAGAGAGAGATAGAGAGGGGGGGCAGATAGAGAGAGATAGAGAGAAGGGGGGGGCAGATAGAGAGAAGATAGGGGGGGGGGCAGATAGAGAGAAGGGGGGGGCAGATAGAGAGAAGGGGGGGGGCAGATAGAGAGAACATGATACACTATAATCTATGGTACAGGAATACTATCTAGTCCGTTAAACACTCACTCCTTCTGCCAGACATGGACAGGCTGTCTCAATAACGCTCCATTCTCCTTCCAGTGCATTATCTGTGACCAGGCCCCATGTGGCTCTGAGCCCCTTCCTCACCCTATAGGCACCGGGCCGACAGTCCACTCCAATTCCAGAGCCCTGCTGTCTGTGTAGAGACGGACCACCTGAGAGACCCAGGGACTGAACCACTGTCTCACCTCCTGCACCACGGAATTCTGATGGAGGGAGGGGGAGGGGAGGAGCAGGGGGGAGAGAGGGAGGAATAAGACAGGAGAAGGGGGTTAAGGCAGAGACTAGAAATTGTGAGATGACTGGAATGAATCTCTTGAACGTTTAGTGGGTCTCATGCATATTGAATTATATTGAAACACATGCAAGTAAAGAGACTAGATGAAGTATAATGTAGTAGGTACCTGTAGTGTTTCTATCTTAGCCGTCTTGCTGATGATGAAGGGGGTAGAGGTGTTAGGTCTGAAGATGTAGGCCCCTGACATCTGAATACTCTCTGAGTTGTTACCATCGCTGGCGTTGTACCTGGACAAACATACACAGAACAAATATGACAGAAAATCCCTCAACGTGACAATGCTAGCACACAGTGAGAGTAAAGAAGAAGGATGGAGAGAGAAAGACAGGGAGAAATAATTATGGAAGGGTAGAGAGAATAGGAAGGAGTGGTAGAGAGAAATGGAGAGGTAGAGAGAAATGGAGAGAGAGAGGGAAGGGTAGAGAGAAATGGAGAGAGAGAGAGGGAAGGGTAGAGAGAAATGGAGAGGTGGAGAGAGGGAAGGGTAGAGAGAGAGTAAGTAGTACAGACCAGTAGAAGTTCTGTGACAGTTTGACAGTCTGTTGTGTCTCCAGGTTACTGAGGCTGCTGAGGAGACCAGTCTCTGGGTCAAAGGTCACCCTGAGAAACTAGAGACGACACAAAGTGACAGAACAGGTGACTTCCAAACCTAAAAACCTAGATACAAAACTGTCCAAACTTAAAACAACACCTTTCCAACTGACTTTATACATTGATATGTCATCATTAACAGAGACATTGTACATTTTGGAATATTGGTCTCCATTGATGACATGAAATCAATACATCAAATATTTGCTTTCATAGTAGAAAGTATGTTTGTGTCCAGCCACAAGACCCAGACCTTGTTCTGTACAGCCTTGGGAGCCCTGGGCAGTGGAGATGGAGGAGATGGAGGGCCGTTCTGAAGCAGGGAGACAGAGTAGGTGCTGTAGCCCAGGGGAGGGGCCTGAACCTGGAACAACAGCTCGTTGACAGCGTACCCCCTGCCCTGTCGCACCGCCGCTGTGGCCTGGGACACTGGGACCACCTGAGGGGGTGAGGATAGAGTGGGGTACTCTCACAAAACGCAAATACACACACAATACATAACTGTCATAACAAAGGTTATTGAACAACGACATATGACAACCATTATCAGAACAGACAGAACAACCTGACTGTCCACAGCCTTGCCCTTAGCATCTGAGATACTGTAGGCCGTCCCGTTGACTGGCAGTCTAACTGGCCAACTGACTGGACGAGCCAGAGGGTTGTACACGTTCACTGAGAACTGACAGAGAAACATAACTGTCATAACAAAGGTTATTGAACAACGACATATGACAACCATTATCAGAACAGACAGAACAACCTGACTGTCCACAGCCTTGCCCTTAGCATCTGAGATACTGTAGGCCGTCCCGTTGACTGGCAGTCTAACTGGCCAACTGACTGGACGAGCCAGAGGGTTGTACACGTTCACTGAGAACTGACAGAGAAACATGGAAAAAGAGAGGAGGGGGATTTAACTTCACGGAACCAAAGAGGAATTGTGAGTGTGTGTGTGTGTGTGTGTGTGTGTGTGTGTGTGTGTGCCCGTGTAGTGTTACCTTCTTGCTGGTCTCTGTGAGGGGACACACACTGATGTTGAGGTGTTCACAGTAAACACGAGGAGCAGATGATCCACTCAGAGAGGATAGAGTGTTACTGACCAACACCTGGGACAGTGGGGAGAGAGAGGTTACACACACTGTACAGTGATATACTTTATTTAGTCTGTGTCCTATAGCCTCCACACAGTGGGGAGAGAGAGGTTACACACACTGTACAGTGATATACTTTATTTAGTCTGTGTCCTATAGTCCTCCACACACTGTACAGTGATATACTTTATTTAGTCTGTGTCCTATAGTCCTCCACACAGTGGGGATGAGAGAGGTTACACACACTGTACAGTAATATACTTTATTTAGTCTGTGTCCTATAGTCCTCCACACACTGTACAGTGATATACTTTATTTAGTCTGTGTCTTATAGTCCTCCACACACTGTACAGTGATATACTTGATTTAGTCTGTGTCTTATAGTCCTCCACCCAGTGGGGAGAGAGAGGTTACACACACTGTACAGTGATATACTTTATTTAGTCTGTGTCCTATAGTCCTCCACACATTGTACAGTGATATACTTTATTTAGTCTGTGTCTTATAGTCCTCCACACACTGTACAGTGATATACTTGATTTAGTCTGTGTCTTATAGTCCTCCACACTGTACAGTGATATACTTTATTTAGTCTGTGTCCTATAGTCCTCCACACACTGTACAGTGATATACTTTATTTAGTCTGTGTCTTATAGTCACACACTGTACAGTGATATACTTTATTTAGTCTGTGTCTTATAGTCCTCCACCCAGTGGGAGAGAGGTATACTTTATTTAGTCTGTGTCTTATAGTCCTCCACACAGTGTACACACACTGTACAGTGATATACTTTATTTAGTCTGTGTCTTATAGTCACACTGTACTATACTTTATTTTCTGTGTCTTATAGTCCTCCACCCAGTGGGGAGAGAGAGGTTACACACATTGTACAGTGATATACTTTATTTAGTCTGTGTCTTATAGTCCTCCACCCAGTGGGGAGAGAGAGGTTACACACACTCACACACTGTACAGTAATATCCTTTATTTAGTCTATGTCCTATGGTCCTTCACACAGCAGAGAGAGAGAGGTTACACACACTGTACAGTAATATATTTTATTTAGTCTGTGTCCTATAGTCCTCCACACACTGTACAGTGATATACTTGATTTAGTCTATGTCCTATGGTCCTCCACACAGTGGGGATGAGAGAGGTTACACACACTGTACAGTAATATACTTTATTTAGTCTGTGTCCTATAGTCCTCCACACAGCGGAGAGAGAGGTGGAGAGTCAATCATACACAGTTCATCTAACAAGAGAGACTGCATGGATCAATAGAAAGAACAGGCACACATGGTAGGTACCTGGCAGTGTGCCCAGCCGTTGGCCAGTTTCCTAGCGTAGTCATTGGCAACGTGTTGCTTTTCCGTCCCGGATACGGCGTCGTGATGCTGAGCCACTGCCATGGCCTTCTCTACCAATCACAACACAGAACACTCCCTGTCAACCTTGCTGTCCTCTAAACTGCTTCAAGCTTATTAATACAAAGGATGCCAGTATTAATAAGAAGGATGCCAGTATTAATAAGGATGCCAGTATTAATAAGAAGGATGCCAGTATTAATAAGAAGGATGCCCGTATTAATAAGAAGGATGCCAGTATTAATAAGAAGGATGCCAGTATTAATAAGAAGGATGCCAGTATTAATAAGAAGGATGCTAGTATTAATAAGAAGGATGCCAGTATTAATAAGAAGGATGCCCGTATTAATAAGAAGGATGCCAGTATTAATAAGAAGGATGCTAGTATGGACATTGAAACAGAGTCTGACTGCCACTAGTCTTAGTCAACTCATGTAGTGATGATGAAGTAGTGCACTTGAATGTGATGAGTGTGTACACTAGACACTTACTCAGGGTCTCACTGTCTCCAGCTCCAAAGGGACCTTTCCTTGAGATGGGACCACCAAGGACCTCCAGCTGCTTACACGTCTGTGAAACCAGAGGGAGGAGAGGAATAATGCATTAACCACGTCTCCAGACATGGCCTCAGTGTGGGGCGACTGAACTGTCATCCCTGAGTGAATGTCTGGCGGCTTTGTATGAAAAGTGTACAAGCTGTCAAATCCATGACTCCTCACCTCTCTCTGGAAAGCTCATTGGAGAAGAGGCCACAAGTCCCTCCCCTTCGACCTCCTCCTCCAACGAGGAGGAATCAATGGCCGCGTTCGACATAAAGCCAACTTTAAAGGCAAGTCGAGACTGACTAATCTACAAATCACCTTACAACATCAATAACTGCTCAATATTACTTGTAGATCAGTCAGTCAGTCACAACTTATCCATGACACATCACGGTTTTGAGGCTCTCAAACACAGCGTGTAAAGCTTTTCAGACTAAGCCATTGTCTGTGGTTTGAGTAGTGTACCTGCAGGTAGCTGTTGCTGATCCTCTCATAGCGTTTCAGGGCTGGACGGCTGGTGAAATATCCTGTCCAGAAGTCATGAGCTGAGTCAGCATAGGGGAAGAAATCATCTCCTTTTAGAGGCCTGACAGGGGGGTCGGGGGTGAGAGAGAGAAGAGAGAAGAGAAAACATTTAAATGACCTGTACATCATTTAAGGTAGCAGGAGGGAGTAGAGAACGTTGACTTCAGAGGCCGTTACTCTAGCTAACTAGACATAGTTTAGTATTCTAACAGAATCATATAGTTAATATAGTGGTATAGTACCATGTGAGGTTAGCCCTGTGTAGCTCCTGTAGGTAACAGGAGGGAGTAGAGTAGAGAACGTTGACTTCAGAGCCGTTACTCTGCATCTGGTTGACGTAGCGAATGAGCTTGTCCAGGTTCTTATACCACAGGTTGGCGTTCTCATACTGGAAGTCTGACCCCATAGTCATTATGATGTGGTTGGTTTTATACACCAATGCCTGGTGCAGGGGAGGAGGGAGAGAGAGAGAGTGTGTGTGTTATTATGACTAACCTGTGTGTGTGTGTGACCGACTTGTATGTGTGTGTCTCATCTCTAACCTGTCCGTGTGCGATGTGGAGGAACCTGGTCACCACATCGTCAACATTATAGTCCTCCAGATCAGGGTCGTCTCTGATTGGTGGATCGTCACATGACTGGTCCCAACAGAAGCCCTCCGGAGGGTTGTACCCGTTAGGGAGGATACCTGGAGGAGAGGGGGCTGGGTTAGGCTACTGGGGTGCTAGGGAGGGGTCAGGGTTCATAGGTGGGAGGTCAGGTCAGGATTGATCACATGACTGTTCTCAACAGAAGCCGTCGGGAGGGTCGTACCTGTTAGGGAAGATCCCTATGGGACAAGGGGCTGGGTTAGGCTACAGCGGTGGCTAGGGGTCAGAGGTCAGGGGTTGAAGGTGAGGTCAGTATTGATAAAGGGAGAGGGGTTTTGTCTAGAAGGGATACAGCTTTCGTCAAAATTGACTTTTCGTAGCAGGTTAGGACAACTTACACTTTTGACTTCAATTTGACACAAGCTGTATCCCATCTAAACATTGACCGGGGAGACGGGTGTTAGACTACAGACTACACTTGAGTGGGGAGAGAGGACAGATGTTAGTGCCGAAAGGGAAAGAGTAATATTGATGAAGAAAATGGAATATCCCAGGTCTATTGCAAAAACTGAATAGGTTGTGAGCAATATGACAGAAAATATCTAATGGAACGACTACGTGAAGCTGTTGCTATATTGCTAGAGGTTGAAGGTGAAAGGTCAGTACCAGTGAAGAGGTCAGCCATAGGGGGGGTGAGGCTCTCGCTGGCCCTCCACAACATCTCCTGTTCCCTGGCAACCATCCTCCTGTTACGATCCTGGTAGTCCAGACGACCAAAGAAGAAGCCGTCATAACCCATCTAGAACAGACAGAACCACCAGTCAATACAATACACACACAAGATAACATGGTTTCTTGTCACATACACCGGGTAGGTGCAGTGAAATGTGTTGTTTTACAGGGTCATCCATGGTAGTATGGCGCCTTCTAAATGCTTTACCTCCTGGGCTCGGGTATTCAAACCAGCAGCCTTTAGGTTACTGGAGCAACGCTAGGCTACCTGCCACCCATTCAATACAATAAACACAGTACGGATTCTAATCGTCCCTCTGACCTTTTGAACTGAATGGAAAGATGAGGGAGACTCATGCCGTCTCGTGTTATTGACTGACTTGGAAAACTTTAGAGTAAATTTGTATTGCCCCACTTCCATTCCCAACTTGGGAGCTCACAAGAACCTTATGACACTGACAACCTTTCAACAGACGAGAGTCTGAGAGGAGTGGAAGTATTTACCCGGGTAAGAATAGACAGAGAAAGGCTGACAGACAGGATGTTGTGAGGTAGAAAAAAGACACCAGATTGTGGGTTGTATTCAGCAGGAACCAAACTGGCCAAAACAGGGAGGGACCTACCAGTAATAAGAAACATTAAGAAGCACTAATGAATACGACCCTCACCTGTGCGAACATGGAGGCGTGCTCGCGGGCGTGCCCGAAGGGGTCGATGTGCCAGGCGACGCGGGGGCGACCGCAGTGTCCGAACGTGTCGTTGAGGAACCGCAGGCCCATGGTCATCTGGTCTATGACTGCACTGTAGTGGGTGGTCGCCTCGTCACTCATACACCAGCCCCCGTTCACAAACTCCAACCGCCCTGAGAGGAGGGAGGGAGACAAAAGTGATAACAGCAATAAAGATTTATTTAATGTAATATGACTTAATCACAGGTTAAAGGGGTTATAACTGTTTATAACCTCTGAATTGCAATTTACATCTGTTCAATAACACCACCAATAGCGGTCACACTCAGGTGAGAGAGATGCTTTATCACACTGCTATAACACCTACATCCCTTCTCTCATTAACCTGCTGTCTGACTGGCTCCTTCCCCAGCAGTAGAAGGTGAACTCTACTGCTTTATAACGTCTTCCTGACATGTTTTATAAAGGCTCTATAACCCCTCTCTGGCCTCACCCTCATTAACCTGCTGTCTGACTGGCTCCTTCCCCAGCAGTAGAAGGTGAACTCTACTGCTTTATAACGTCTTCCTGACATGTTTTATAAAGGCTCTATAACCCCTCTCTGGCCTCACCCTCATTGACCAGCTGTTTGACAGTGTTCTGCATGTCATCAGTCTGTTGTTTCCACCAGCAGTAGAAGGTGAACTCTACCGCTTTATAACGTCTTCCTGACATGTTTTCTAAAGGCTCTATAACCCCTCTCTGGCCTCACCCTCATTGACCAGCTGTTTGACAGTGTTCTGCATGTCATCAGTCTGTTGTTTCCACCAGCGGTAGAAGAAGGCCGTCTCTACGTAGATGAAGCGTCTGTCAGGGTTCTTCAGCAGCTGGTCCACCACAGAGTCCAGAATGTACTGCACCCCTGCATGCTGGATGTCATTACGGTCTGGAACGACGACAGGCAGGTTACATACACAGGTTACACACACACAAACGTGATAACACATATGCACACACGATACAACATCTATCATGCGGTTCACATCCACCCAGTCATGAGGTTTGAAATGTAAAACCATGTGATTCTTGGTTATTGTACGTGTTATGTATGCCTATAATAAAAACCTCACAACTATGGTTTTAACAATGTGTCAGTTTAACTTTTAACTATACCACCTTGACCTATGACATAGCTGTTTATGACTGTGTTTGTGTGTGTAGATGTGAGCCACATGATAGATGGGTGGGGGGTGGGGGGATACAGACCTCCATAAAAGTATTGGTCCACGGTCTTGAGCCAGCCGACGTCGTCGTGGGTGTGGGGAACCAGATGCACGTTCAACATCCCAGGCTTGGTAGCATGACATGACTAGGATGTGTAGCACACACGATGGGAAAATAATGAGGGATTTTAGCTGGTGGGCTAATGTTATGGGAAGGAGAGAGGCATATCGGAGGCTACTTAGCTTTATAAACATTGTAAAGTTGGAATTGTCATTTCATTAAACCACCAATGAAAACAGTGCAAGACTGGCTAGATCGAATGGGATTTGTAGCTTTGCACTTCACGTTTTAAGTGGAAGTATAAATATGTTGTGCCAGGAATATAACTTCTGCTACTGTGTTCTCTACATGAATATGAATGGGTTTGAAATCGGCTAAAGAAGAAGTTCATCAAAGCTGCTATACCAATACACGGTTTAAGTGTTTCAGTTGCGTTTTTATTCACCACAATAGGGATAGGAACTATAGACGTACCTTGTATCCACATGTAGGACTTTCTTGGGGTGTTTGACAGACGGGAACGCCCCAAACGCTGCTTTGAAATAATAACAGGAGGAACACAAACGGTGTGTACTCCGGAGTCGCCATCTTGGAAAACAGCCACGAGTCATGTGACATTTGTTTATGTATCTTTCCTATCATGTGACTTCCCCCCAGACCAGCCCTCTAGGGGCAGACCTTTTCTTGTTTTATGCTCTGAAGGGGAAAATTGGAACGTTGAGAGTAAAATTGAGATTGAAAATGTATAATTGGTTTATTGAAGACAGTAACAGTTACACAGCCCACATGAATACAAAGCTACACATTCATTGTAATAGTCACAGAGAAATAAATTATTGAAGGAATGGGGAGGTAGAGAGATGGGGCCATAGAAACCATAGGCTACCCAGCATAGCCTATCCCACTATTAGTCTGACTATAACTCATGAAATAATGCACTTTATAGCAAATACATATTTTCTTCAATGTCCCTTCATGGTGATATAATGGCATTCAAAGCCTTTCCAACTAATAGTATTTTGAAAGAGCTACATTCCACATTCGGCTACATTGAAATGTTTCACATGATGTTATTGTTAAGTAACAGTCACAGTGATCAATAGAATAGGATGATTGATCAAGATGGCTTCATGGCTGCTGAAGTGAAGTCTCTGTTTACAATAGGGCCACATTGTGAATGATATTTGAATGGAGAGGCCATGCATACAATATGCTGCTCAGTTCAGACTCTCCTTACACAACAACATTGTCTTTTCAGCATCACTAGTTTGGTGACTTGTGATAGGCCGAGGTAAGGCTATCCAAGTAACACAACGCCTCCACGGAGTTGAGCGCAGATTAGTTTTTTTTGGCATCGATACTTCAAAAATGATTGATTAAATTATTAATCCCTTACCGTGGCCCTGTGCTGAGTTGACACCTTGAGTTGATATTTCAGGGAGGCACGTAGCCTAGCGGTTAAGAGTGTTGGGCTAGTAACTGAAAGGTTGCCCGGTTGACTAAGTGAAAAAATCTGTCGCTGTGCCCTTGAGTAAGTCATTTAACCTTAACTGCTCCTGTACGTTGCCCTGGATAAGAGTGTGTGCTAAATGACTGAAATGTCGAGCAACAGCAATGAGTAAACAATCAGTTGTTGGTTGGAGATTTTAGGAGGTTCATTTAAAAAACACAGTGGAGGAGTAGAGGTACCTGGCAACGCTAAAGCAGGGTTTTGGCCATAACAAGAAAGGGCAGCAGAGTTAGGTTTGGGGTCTAGGATGGGTTCCCATTGGGTCAACAGAAGGTGTTCAGAAAGAGAGAGGGCAGCAGAGTTAGGGTTGGGGTCTAGGATGGGTTCCCATTGGGTCAAAATAAGAGATCCAGAAACAGATGGGAAGAGGTTAGAGGTTAGTTCCCGTTGTGTGTTTCATGTGGACATATCAACAGTGTGGAGTCCAGGTCTAACCGAAACGCTGGGTACAGTGGCTGAGAGAACGGACACCTGAACGTGTGGAGCAGGGAAACGGCGTCCGACGCCACACTATAGAACGACAACGCTCCCTTCTGGTGTTCCAGAAACACGCCGATCCGCGGGCACAGGGGCGCAGCTACGGTCGTCTTCCGGTTATCGTGCCACGCGGCGTAACCGGCGTGCGTGCATCTCAGACGCCATGAGTTCTCGTTGCGTCCCAGCAGACATGGTTTTCCACCTCCTTTAGATGAGAAAAACATGAATAGAAACCTTCACCAGGGAATCTTGATAAGAAAACCTTTGGCTGTCCCTATATAGTGCACACGTTTTGTCCGGAGCCAAATGGGATACCGTTTCAGACAAAGCCTTGATTAGAAAGTCACTATTACAAACACTTTGTGTGTGAAATGTTGACATTTGCAAATTGCTCGACATAACTGACAGAAAAAACAATCCCTAGAAGCAGCTACCTTTTCGTCCGATCCCTTTGTACGTCACCCCAATGTCCACCCACCCTCCTCCCCTCCACTCCACCTCCCAGTAGCTGGCCCCTCCAAACTGGCCCTCCCTACAGAGGACCTGGGCCACGGAGTCGAAGCGCAAGGGGTGGAGGGGGTAGGACTGGGGCTCCTCTCCACAGTGAGCCCCCTGGGGACCCTCCAAGAGGAACAGGGTGGGGTGGGCCGTGTCTGGATCCAGGGACAGACGACAGGAGCCTGAAGAGAGAGAGAGAAGGGGTTAAGGATAAGCTAGTGAGAGATCCATCGGGACCCTCATGAAGGACCAGGGTGGGCCGTGTCTGGATCCAGGGACAGACGACAGGAGCCTGAAGAGAGAGAGAGAGAAGGGGTTAAGGATAAGCGAGTGAGAGATCCATCGGGACCCTCATGAAGGACCAGGGTGGGGGTGGGCCGTGTCTGGATCCAGGGACAGACGACAGGAGCCTGAAGAGAGAGAGAGAGAAGGGGTTAAGGATAAGCGAGTGAGAGATCCATCGGGACCCTCATGAAGGACCAGGGTGGGCAGTGTCTGGGTCCGGGGACAGGAGATTGAGGAGATCAATCAATCAACCAACCAATCAATCAATTAGATGCCTGATTCCAGAGTGATTGATTGAACAATCCATGACAATTATTTACCTGTTAGCTTAGAAGTGTCATAAACTCTCAGTAGCATTATCATGACCACCGGGTACCATTTGTAACAGAGACTATTGAACTAAATACACAGCAGTTTTCAGCGCAGTAAAAAGAACAGTGATCATATGAATGTCTGTCTGCAAATAGGACAGTCTTAATCTAATAGACTATTAGAATTAAATACAAGAAATGAACATCGCACTATTAGGCAACAGCGTGGTTGTCTGGACAGAGGGCCAGTGTTCTGATTGACCTCTAGCCCAGACAGATACCGTACATGCCTGCCACAGTCTTAAGGGTCCTACACACCCTATGCAAACAGAGCGACGGAGAGCCATATACGGTCCGTTCCAAAATGTGAGCCGCACAAAAGTACGTAGAACTACGTAGAAAACGACGCTCTGTCGCTGCGTTTGCCTAGTTTACATAAAGTGCGTAGCGGCCTTTCCTCTAACCCAGACAGTGTGAATTATTAAACCTAACACCCGTCTCCATGATCTCCTCCTGTCCATGGGCTTGTCTCATCATGTACCTGTTGTTCAATGTGAACAACAGACTACAAAATGTCAGAAATATCATATCCACCTACGATTCATGAAGGTAAAGAAAGCACCAGACAGACATGGAGTACTTCCCAAATGGCACCCTATTCCCTATGTAGTGCAATGCTTTTGACCAGGGCCCTAGTCTAAAGTAGTGCACTATATAGGGAATAGAGTGCCATTTGGGACACAAGTGCGTTCTCAGGTTACCTTTTCGCCCTCATTAACTGTGAAGGTGAGGAGGGGGACAGGAGGAGGAAGGAAGGAGGGCATGGGAGAAAGAGAGAGAGATCCCCTTTCTGAGTAGCTCTGGGTTTGTACCAACGGTAGGTCAACACCTGTGTTTGTGTGTGTGTTTGTATGAGTGTCAGTGTGTGTGTGTGTGTGTGTGAGTGTCAGTGTGTGTGTGTGTGTGTATGAGTGTCAGTGTGTGTCAGTGTGTGTGTTTGTGTCAGTGTGTGTGTGTGTGTTGTATGAGTGTCAGTGTGTGTTGTATGAGTGTCAGTGTGTGTTTGTGTGTTTTTGTATGAGTGTCAGTGTGTGTGTGTGTGTGTGTGTGTTTGTGTGAGTGTCAGTGTGTGTGTTTGTATGAGTGTCAGTGTGTGTGTGTGTGTGTGTGTTTGTATGAGTGTCAGTGTGTGTTGTGTGTGTTTTGTATGAGTGTCAGTGTGTGTGTGTGTGTGTTTGTATGAGTGTCAGTGTGTGTGTGTGTGTGTTTGTATGAGTGTCAGTGTGTGTGTGTGTGTGTTTTGTATGAGTGTCAGTGTGTGTGTGTGTGTGTGTGTGTTGTGTGTTTGTATGAGTGTCAGTGTGTGTGTGTGTGTTTGTATGAGTGTCAGTGTGTGTGTGTGTTTGTATGAGTGTCAGTGTGTGTGTTTGTGTGTGTTTGTATGAGTGTCAGTGTGTGTGTGTGTGTATGAGTGTCAGTGTGTGTGTGTGTGTGTTTGTATGAGTGTCATGTGTGTGTGTGTTTGTATGAGTGTCAGTGTGTGTGTTTGTGTGTGTTTGTAGTGTCAGTGTGTGTGTGTGTGTTTGTATGAGTGTCAGTGTGTGTGTGTGTGTGTGTGTGTATGAGTGTCAGTGTGTGTGTGTGTGTGTTTGTATGAGTGTCAGTGTGTGTGTGTGTGTTTGCTTGAGTGTCAGTGTGTGTGTGTGTGTGTTGTATGAGTGTCAGTGTGTGTGTGTGTGTTTTGTATGAGTGTCAGTGTGTGTGTGTGTGTTTGTATGAGTGTCAGTGTGTGTGTGTGTGTGTGTGTGTTTGTATGAGTGTCAGTGTGTGTGGTGAAGGGATGGCGTGGTTGTCATAGGACAGGGCAGGGTGTGAAAACAAGGTCATCTCGGGATACCACGTGACCAGGGCAGCCTCGCCACGGTGACAAGGTATACCGGTGGCATCGTCAGGCTGACAAGGTGTATCGTGGGTAGTACTTACACCTCAGCAAGGCTGCTGTGTGTGTGTGTGTGTGTGTGTGTGTGTGTGTGTGTGTGTGTGTGTGTGTGTGTGTATATGTGTGTGTGCGTGTGTCAGTACTTACACCTGAGGAAGGATACTCTCATCCTCTGGTCCGAAGGCTGGAGAGAGGGGGAGAGAGGAAATGATGCAGGCACTGCTACTGAGAGAGAGAGAGAGAAGAAGACAGAATGGAGAGGGGGGTAAGGAGGAGAGGGACAGAAATAGAAAGAAAAAGAGAGAGAGGAGAGAGGGGGAGGGAGGGGGAGAGAGGAGAGAGGGTGAGGGAGGTAGAGAATGAGACAAAGAAGAATCAGTGTTACATTCCATCCAAATGAATCATATCAGAAGTTACTGAAAACGATTCAACTAACATCCCCTGGCCAGACATGTTCACCCTAAAGCCTGAGTCTTAGATGAGAAACACACCACAGAGGTGACCCTGAGAGAGCTGTGTGTGTGTGTGTAACGGTGTGCGTCCTGTTTCTCTGGGCTTACCTTTCAAACACTCTCCACCAGACATGTGACAGGCAGAGGAGCTCTCGTTCACTACAGAAAGGTAAAAAAGTGTGTCACATTGTGACATCACACATTGTCATTTGAGATGCATTATTGGAGTCTCTGAGAGCATAGCTGTGAAAAGTTGCATGCAGTTGTGTGTGTTTGAGAATAAACCAGTGTGTGTGTGTGTCTTTACTCCCTCCACCTGCGTGGCTGATCTTGTCCACTTCCTCTCTACAGAGTTCCTCCATGCGGGCCCTGAGGTGGGACAGAGCTCTGCGGGCTGCACTGAAGCCTTCTGCGGGGAGGATGAGAGGGGCTCGGGGGCGCCGCCCAGTGGGTGGGAGGACACACAGCAGGGGAGCCTCCTGGGGATGGAGAGAGAGAGGGAGGGATGGATGGATAGAGGAGAGAGGGAGGGATAGAGGAGAGAGGGGTGATGAGTAGAGCATTTGTATCATGTCACCGTTCGTCTCTCTCTCTCTCTGTCTGTTTTGACTGCATTATTCTTTGTAGCTCTCTCCATGTCTTCCTCATTAACATTTCTCTCTCCTTTATTTTTCAGCTTGCATCCAGTCTTTCTTTCTCTCCATTATCCCTCCCTTTCCCCATCAATTCCTCACTGTTTCTTCTCTTCTCCTGCTCTTCCTTCTCTCCCTTCAGTCCTCCCCCCACCCCACCCCCACCTGTAAGAACTGAGCATTATCCCTCATTAGTAGCTGGCCCATTTCCTTGTCTCTCCTCCGCAGCTCCTCCAGTTCATTCTCCAGGGTCTCCAGCTCTCTCTCTGCCCTGCCCAGGACAGTTCTCTCCCGGGCTTCCAGCCTGGCCCTCACCTCCCCCCTGGTCCTCTCCAGACGGAGGGCCAGGTCCACAAACAGGGTATTGCTGTCCTCCAGGACTAATGCAGCTGATGCCTAGGTAAGGAGAGGGGAGAAGGGACACCAAATGAAGGAAAGTAAAGGAGCAAAGTTTTCTTCAGTAATAAGCACCAAGAAAGTAAACATTTACATTTAAATAATGTTGGTTTCATTGGTTATTTTAATTTGATTCCAAACCATATGGCTGAAATGTACTTTTATTTGTCAATGCCAGGGGAATAGAGAGGGCAGAGCGGTAGCCTGGCTCCTGACAGCGAGTAGCCTGGCTCCTGACAGCGAGTAGCCTGGCTCCTGACAGCGAGTAGCCTGGCTCCTGACAGCGAGTAGCCTGGCTCCTGACAGCGAGTAGCCTGGCTCCTGACAGCGAGTAGCCTGGCTCCTGACAGCGAGTAGCCTGGCTCCTGACAGCCTGGCTCCTGAGCCTGGCTCCTGACAGCGAGTAGCCTGGCTCCTGACAGCGAGTAGCCTGGCTCCTGACAGCGAGTAGCCTGGCTCCTGACAGCTGGCTCCTGACAGCGAGTAGCCTGGCTCCTGACAGCGAGTAGCCTGGCTCCTGACAGCGAGTAGCCTGGCTCCTGACAGCGAGTAGCCTGGCTCCTGACAGCGAGTAGCCTGGCTCCTGACAGCGAGTAGCCTGGCTCCTGACAGCGCCTGGCTCCTGAGCCTGGCTGGCCTGGCTCCTGACAGCGTAGCCTGGCTCCTGACAGCGAGTAGCCTGGCTCCTGACAGCGAGTAGCCTGGCTCCTGACAGCGAGTAGCCTGGCTCCTGACAGCGGTAGCCTGGCTCCTGACAGCGAGTAGCCTGGCTCCTGACAGCGCCTGGCTCCTGACAGCGAGTAGCCTGGCTCCTGACAGCGAGTAGCCTGGCTCCTGACAGCGAGTAGCCTGGCTCCTGACAGCGAGTAGCCTGGCTCCTGACAGCGAGCCTGGCTCCTGACAGCGAGTAGCCTGGCTCCTGACAGCGAGCCCTGGCTCCTGACAGCGAGTAGCCTGGCTCCTGACAGCGAGTAGCCTGGCTCCTGGCTCCCTGGCTCCTGACAGAGAGTAGCCTGGCTCCTGACAGCGGTAGCCTGGCTCCTGACAGCGAGTAGCCTGGCTCCTGACAGCGAGTAGCCTGGCTCCTGACAGCGAGTAGCCTGGCTCCTGACAGCGAGCGACAACATGGCCAGACAATAAAGATGTAGGACCTTAATTTGACCCACTGACAGTTTGCTACAGCAGGAAAATAATGCTGCAGCAACATGAAATGTGAATTATTATGTAAATGATATTTAATATATATTTTTGATACTGTCATGGTTCCACCTGTCACCAGAGGGCGGCAGAGACCAACCAAGAGACATTAACGACACTCAGGCGTCCTATTTACTCATTATGACTTCCCTGTTAAAAGAGGTGTGTTTTCTGTTGTCCTTTGCTGAAGCTTGAAATGTTTACCACGTGCGGTCGTTTCCTGAGTGAGTTTTTGAGACTTAGTGTTGTTTTTTCAAGTGTACTGTGATCCTGCGGCTACCGTTTCTCAGTATTATGTTTATCCTTAACCACCGATTCCTCGTCTGGTCTCTTCTCTACAGCTGGGTCCAACCTCACCACCTCACAGATACATGTTTCGTAAGGGAAAATCAAGTCTGTCTTTCCAGAGTGGAAATAACAAACCTCATAAGACTTTTTAAACCTCAAGTACATTTTACACGTTTTAAATGTCCTACATTGCAGGAAAATTCTCCTGCAACAGACTGATCAAATAAAATCCTACATCTGTAGAATGTTTCTCCCCTCTTGTGTGCAACGTGTTGGATCTTGCCTATAGCCATCTGGTTTCAAGAGGACCACAATGGAAATAAGTCCCAGACATTATTGTGTGTTATCCACCAGGATTTTACTCATGTGCATGTACGGCTTTTTCTAGTTTTATGTGTGCTTGATTTTTAAAATGGTTGAATTAATAAACTAAACTTCCAGATAGCAGCGGTTTTATGTTCCGGGGCGACTGTCTGAAAAAAGTCGCACCGGCACTAAAAGCCTTTTAATCTGGTTACTATTAACTTTTTTTATGTTTCTGTGTCACTGTGTGTGTGTGTGTCTGTGTCTCTCCCACCTTGACGGCCTCTATGCTCTGTTGAAACTCTTCCAGCTCCCTCTCTCTACTCCTGATGCTTCCCTGTACTGACCTCTGAGAATCCTGCAACTGAACCTGAGAGACGGAGAGACAGAGAGAGAGAGACAGAGTGAGAGAGAAAGAGAGAGAGAGAGCGGGAGAGAGAGAGAGGTGGAAAGAAGGGGTAGGGAAAAGGGAACGAGAGAGATGGCAGGCAGGGAGGGAAAGAGAAACAAATGATCTACTCACCTTGACATACGACACCTTCCTAATATTGAGTTGCACTCCCTTTTGGTGTCGAAAGCACTTCACAGGGATGCTGGCTCATGTTGACTCCAATGCTTCCCACAGTTGTGTCAAGTTGGCTGGATGTCCTTTCGGTGGACCATTCTTGATACACACGGGAAAGCGGGAAAAACCCAGCAGTGTTGCAGTTCTTGACACACTCAAACCGGTGTGCCTGGCACCTACTACCATACCCTGTTCAAAGGCACTTCAATCTTTTGTCTTGCTCATTCACCCTCTGAATGACACACATACACAATCCATGTCTCTTGTCTCAAGGCTTAAAAATCCTTCTTCAACCTGTCTCCTCCCCTTCATCTACACTGATTGAAGTGGCTTTAACAAGTGACATCAATAAGGGATCATAGCTTTCACCTGGATTCACCTGGTCAGTCTGTCATGGAAAGAGCCGGTCCTAATGGTTTGAACACTCTGTGTATATTACATATACTTTAGTGGACAATGAATCATGGTCAGCAGCACTCCAGTCTGAGTAGAGCAGCATTAGTGACATAGCAACACTACAGTCCCCTTAGTGACATACACCTACAGCACCTGCCTACTCTCCTGGTATGGGAGCGATACCCCAGATAGCATAGCCTGACCACGGCAGAGGGGGCACAGTGGGGTGTTTCCCAGTGACGTAACTAACCTGCATCAAACTGGAGGGATGTCATCTGTCACAATCAATCATATTCATAGGCTGCCATATTGCATAGGCTATTTATCATCTATTCAGTTGTTAGGGATAGTGGCAGTTTGTTAGCCTGCAGGGTACAGACATGTTTTGTGCCAAACATAGACATTTAAACTAGGGTGCCAACTCTTTGTCTCTCATTGTCATGCCAACAATGTTCAGCTTGGCAATGTGTAATGGAGTTGGCAAGAGCACAAACACGTCTGGGACCAGGCTAACAGTTTGTAAACCTAGGTGGAAAGATCAACAAGTGTTTTCAGGAAACAACTTTGTTTATAATCAGTTTTAATCACCAGAGTGATGAGTAGGCGTCCTTGAAAAGCGCTATATAAGTCCCATGTATTATGATTATTACCTGTTTCCGCGCCCTTTGCTCGTCGATGCTGTGCAGTTCCTCTTGGTCAGACTCGCACAGCATACAGTCGCCACTCCACTCCACCGCATCGCCCCCTTCGCCGCCTCCATGCTCCAGGCCCAAACGGTGCTGCGGGCACAGCCTTTCCGCCAAGCTCTCCACCGCGGCAACAAGTTTATGCCGTCGCAACGTCCCCACGTCGCGGTGCGGCAAGATGTGGAGCTCGCAGAAAGACGCCAAGCACACCAGACACGACTTGAGCGCTTTCAGTTTGTTCTGAACCGGGCAGAAGTCGCACGGAACGTCCCCTACACCGCCTAGATACAACTCCGGCGCCGTAGCCAGTTCGTTCAGTTTGAGTTTGTCCACTACTTCTTGTAGCACCGTGTTCCGCCGTAGCATCGGTCGAGGTATGAACTCTTCCCGACATTGCGGACAACTGTAGTGACCAAGGTCGGTTTGGTCCCAATAACAGGTCATGCATGCCATGCAGTAGGTGTGTCCGCACGGAATGGACACCGGATCCTTCAAGATATCCAGGCAAATAGGGCACCTAAACTGGCTCTCTGTTACCGAGATATTCGCCTCAGCCATATCAGTTGGGAGTTTTCGTATGTTCTCCCTCTCGAGCCTCTGTAGACTATTTCTCCGTAAAATAAAATAAACCAAAAAAGGCACTCCCTGATTCCCGGTTGGTTGTTTGTGTATGTGACGGGGAGCGGTTGCGGCTCAGGTCTTACCCCGGTTGGTTGTTTGTTATGTGACGGGGAGCGGTTGCGGCTCAGGTCTTACCCCGGTTGGTTGTGTGTGTATGTGACGGGGATTGGTTGCGGCTCAGGTCTTACCCCGGTTGGTTGTTTGTGTATGTGACGGGGAGCGGTTGCGGCTCAGGTCTTACAGGAATAGCCTAGGCTTCCGATATGTCATCCATTCCATACGGGAGCTAATTACGAGAGTAGACTACATCAGAAAGCGTTTTCGGGATCCATGTAAATACAAACCCTGACGTCAACCCGTCTCCCTTTACCGTATGACTTCAACTACCTAATTCACCATAATAAACGGACAATACATCATAATACTAAAGGTGCATACAGATATTGCTTATAATACAGTAATTCCCCATAATAAACGAATAATAACCTATAGTCTTTATTAATAACAGACACAAACACAAGTTACTACAATATTCCATTTTAATGTAATGAAGTACATTATACCGATTATATTTGCATGAGTATTTTCATTAAATGAATATATTTCATTTTTATTCACATTATTAAAAGAGTAGGATATTTGTGGAACTAAATTTAACAGTTCATGGAAATAATATTTAAGGTGTGTGTGTGTGTGAGAGAGAGAGAGAGAGAGAGAGAATGTATTTGTGTGTGTGAGTGAGTGAGTGAGTGAGAGTGAGAGAGAGAAAGTATGGTGTATGCAGTGTAGGATTTAGGCATAGGTGACATGGGCAGCCGCCCAGGGCGGCATCTTGCCGGGGGCAGCATGGGGCACCCACACAAAATAAAAATAATCATAATATTCTGAATGGTGACATGATCGGTTTTCCATCGCTCATTTGCTCATTACATCAATGATATCATGTCACCGTGTGGGACTGTGGGTAAATTAACCTTGTCGGAGTGGGCACCCTGATTCTAGTTTGTGAGCTAGGCAGGCCTCCCACTCAAAAGTACGAGATGGGGAGGGGGGCGGGGGTAGGTTGACCTCAGGTCTCCCCACTGGAAGCCAGAGGAAGGGGAAGCGGGGAATCTATCAAATAGCGCACCTCTAACTTAGTACAGTACTAATGCATTTAGTAATGCAATTAGTTGTGCAATTTAGTTGAGTGTGTTTCTTGTTTGAAGTTCAATAATCAGGTTCTCGTCTTTATACATGTGTGACTCTCTTTGTGTATTTGTGTGATATAGGATTGGTGCAACTTAGTTTTATTTGTGTGTTTTTGTTAGCAATAGGGTAATAATTCAATTATATTTTTAATTGTATTTATATACTACAATTTGTTTATATTTGTCTTTGTTACTTCTTTTTGATGGGGGGGGGGTGCTGAAGGGACGGTTAAGCCCAAGGAGCCATACAAACTAGAACCGCCACTGTGTGCGCATGCATATGTGTCTGTATCAGCCTTGAAGCTCTGTGATGTCCCAGACGAAGTTGAGAGACAGGTCCTTCATCCTCTCCTGATAGATCTGGTCAAAGTGTTCACTCTGGGCCACCGTCAATGAGTTCTTCCAGTCTCCTATGGTACCTGAGAGAGAGAGATGGTTTTATTCATTATTTTCACGTAACCTTTTATTTAACTAGGCAAGTCAGTTAAGAACAAATTCTTATTTACAATGACGACCTAGGAACAGTGGGTTAACTGGTCTAGGAACAGTGGGTTAACTGTTCTAGGAACAGTGGGTTAACTGCCTTGTTCAGAGGCAGAACGACAGATTTGTACCTTGTCAGCTCGGTGATTTGATCTAGCAACCTTTCAGTTACTGGCCCAACGCTCTAACCTCTAGGCTACCTGCCAATAAAGCTCTGAAATAGATAAAGCTGTGCTCGATGTATTTCAGATACATTGACACTGGAAGGAGGTCTAGGGGGCTCACTTTCAGACGGGAAGTTCTAAAAACCTCCTTAAATACACCTCTTTTCTGCCCCCCCCACGATACCAGTGCAAACATATACTCATGTTTTTCATGTATCAATTTCAACAATAAAGCCTCTAAACATTTCTTCTTTTCCTCACCTTTGCGTAGGAACTTTCCCTTCTTCTTGTCATTGCCGATCTCAGTCAAGAACTCATAGTTGGCCTTGTCATCTTTCTTCATGTTGTTGAAGGTGACTTTCTCCACTATGCTGTCTATAGCTGCATCAGATAGGCTCTTCCCGACAAACTCAGCCAGACGCTCTACCACCGATCTCAGGTCCTGTTGTAGCAGGACACATGAAATAAAACCAATATGGTATGTAAAATGAACAGAAATATATACCATTTGTAGCGATGGTCCCATGTTTCATGAGCTGAAATTTTTTTAAATCCCAGAAATCTTTCATACGCACAAAAAGCTTATTTCTCTCAAATTTTGTGCACACATTTGTTTACATTCCTGTTAGAGAGCATTTATCTTTTGCCAAGATAATCCGTCCACCTGACAGGTGTGGCATTTTAAGAAGCTGATTAAACAGCATGATCATGATCATTACACAGGTAATACTACATCTGTTGCACGACTTACTGCAGTAGTATCAGATGCATCATTGATGTAGGCTACTGCATCTTATAACAGGTCAGTGCAGTGGTGTAGGTATTCCTGTGGTACATACAGTGTTAATCAGTGTAAATGTCATGTTACCTTGATCATCTCTTCATAGCTGAGGAACAGGATGTTGTATTTGTCCTGGTTGTTGTACCATCCTCTGACATGGTCAAACCAGCAGCCACCAAGCACTGAAGAGATGGGTTCACATAGGACAGCAGACAGTAAGTGCTAGTCAGTGTGTGTTAGTTGTTAATTAGCTTACGGTTTTGTATGATACTGTGTTACACTGATGAAGCCAATTTGGCCAAAGAAGTGCCATGTGATGGAGGGAGGGTGAACAGTGGCACTCACTCCATCCACAGAAGAACTTGTCCAGCATCTCGTCATAGTGTTCTGGACTGTCCAGATTCTTCATGAACTTAGAGAAGTGGAAGTAGGACACCAGGATGTCTTTAGGGTTCCTGGTCACATAGATTACCTATGGAGGAGATAGGGGAGATATAGTAGCTCTTTCCTGCAGTCGAATGACCAAAAGCACCCTCTAGTGGCCTCATGGGTGGAATGTTATTCATATTTTTCACAAGATGAAAATCCGGTGTTTTTACGTCAAATCGTTTTGTTATATTTCAGTCTTCTGTGATGTATATCAGGGGAGATATAGTAGCTCTTTCCTGCAGTCTCATGGTTATGAGCTTACAAAAAGAGGACACCTGTACCATGTCAGATATAGAGACAGGAGTACATCACAGAAGACTGAAATATAACAAAACGTAAAAGTGTAATATTGGGATGCAAACTCAAAATTGAATACATTTCAACTCTATATCTGACATGGTACAGGTGTCCTCTTTTTGTAAGCCCATAACCATGTATGTGAGGTGTATACTTTTGTTTCAAAGTAGATTCGTTTGACTACCAAGAAACACTCTGTGTGACCCTGATTTATCCCACTGCAGTAAAAGGTTAACAGTGTGTATTGAGGAGAAAGGGGTGATATAGAGTTGACAGGGGTGATATAGGGTTAACAGTGTATAGTGTGTATGGAGGAGACAGGGGTGATATAGGGTTAACAGTGTGTATGGAGGAGACAGAGGTGATATAGAGTTAACAGTGTGTAGTGTGTATGGAGGAGACAGGGTGATATAGGGTTAACAGTGTGTTTGGAGGAGACAGGGTGATATAGGGTTAACAGTGTGTAGTGTGTATGGAGGAGACGGGTGATATACGGTTAACAGTGTGTATGGAGGAGACAGGGGTGATATAGGGTTAACAGTGTGTATGGAGGAGACAGGGGTGATATAGGGTTAACAGTGTGTATGGAGGAGACAGGGGTGATATAGGGTTAACAGTGTGTATGGAGGAGACAGGGGTGATATAGGGTTAACAGTGTGTATGGAGGAGACAGGGGTGATATAGGGTTAACAGTGTGTATGGAGGAGACAGGGGTGATATAGGGTTAACAGTGTGTATGGAGGAGACAGGGGTGATATAGGGTATAACAGTGTATATCACCCCTGTCTCCTCCATACACACTGTGTGGTGGAATCATTGTAATCAAAAGGAGAGACTCTTAGATTTCTTCAAAACAATCAAATGGTTAACAGTGTATAGAACCCCTGTCTCCTCCATACACACTGTTATGGAGGAGATAGGGGTGATATAGGGTTAAGAGTGTGTAGTGTGTATGGAGGAGATAGGGGTGATATAGTGTTAACAATGTGTAGTGTGTATGGAGGAGATGGGGTGATATAGGGTTAAGAGTGTGTAGTGTGTATGGAGGAGATAGGGGTGATATAGGGTTAACAGTGTGAAGTGTGTATGGAGGAGATAGGGGTGATATAAGGTTAACAATGTGTAGTGTGTATGGAGGAGATAGGGGTGATATAGGGTTAACAGTGTGTAGTGTGTATGGAGGAGATAGGGTGATATAGGGTTAACAGTGTGAAGTGTGTATGGAGGAGATAGGGTGATATAGGGTTAACAGTGTGAAGTGTGTATGGAGGAGATAGGGGTGATATAAGGTTAACAATGTGTAGTGTGTATGGAGGAGATGGGGGTGATATAGGGTTAACAGTGTGTAGTGTGTATGGAGGAGATAGAGGTGATATAGTGTTAACAGTGTGTAGTGTGTATGGAGGAGATAGGGGTGATATAGGGTTAACAGTGTGTAGTGTGTATGGAGGAGATAGAGGTGATATAGGGTTAACAGTGTGTAGTGTGTATGGAGGAGATAGGGGTGATATAGGGTTAACAGTGTGTAGTGTGTATGGAGGAGATAGAGGTGATATAGTGTTAACAGTGTGTAGTGTGTATGGAGGAGATAGGGGTGATATAGGGTTAACAGTGTAGTGTGTTAAGAGAGTGGGTGCGTACGTCCCTGCAGGTCTTTGTACATTGTAAGTTTATGTATTTCTCTAGCTTTCCCCTCATGGCTGTGCCTGTCTGACTGAAGGCATAGTACTGTATGTGTAACCATCTAACCTCACTCACTACCATCTAACCCCACTCACTACCACCTAACCCCACTCACTACCATCTAACCCCACTCACTACCATCTAACCCCACTCACTACCATCTAACCCCACTCACTACCACCTAACCCCACTCACTACCACCTAACCCCACTCACTACCATCTAACCCCACTCACTGCCATCTAACCCCTCACTGCCATCTAACCCCACACTACCATCTAACCCCACTCACTACCATCTAACCCCACTCACTACCATTTAAACCCACTCACTGAAGGCATAATGCTGTATGTATAACCATCTAACCCCACTCACTACCATTTAAACCCCACTCACTACCATCTAACCCCACTCACTACCATCTAACCCCACTCACTACCATCTAACCCCACTCACTACCACCTAACCCCACTCACTACCACCTAACCCCACTCACTACCACCTAACCCAACTCACTACCACTCACTACCATCTAAACCCACTCACTACCATCTAACCCCACTCACTGCCATCTAACCCCACTCACTACCATCTAACCCCACTCACTACCATCTAAACCCACTCACTACCATTTAAACCCACTCACTGAAGGCATAATGCTGTATGTATAATCATCTAACCCCACACACTACCATTTAAACCCCACTCACTACCATCTAACCCCACTCACTACCACTCACTACCACTCACTACCATCTAACCCCACTCACTACCATCTAACCCCACTCACTACCATCTAACCCCACTCACTACCATCTAACCCCACTCACTTCCATCTAAACCCACTCACTGCCACTCACTACCATCTAACCCCACTCACTACCACTCACTACCATCTAACCCCACTCACTACCACTCACTACCATCTAACCCCACTCACTTCCATCTAAACCCACTCACTTCCATTTAAACCCACTCACTTCCATTTAAACACACTCACTTCCATCTAAACCCACTCACTACCACTCACTACCATCTAACCCCACTCACTACCATCTAACTCCACTCACTACCATCTAACCCCACTCACTACCACTCACTTCCATCTAAACCCACTCACTGCCACTCACTACCATCTAACCCCACTCACTACCACTCACTACCATCTAACCCCACTCACTACCATCTAACCCCACTCACTTCCATCTAAACCCACTCACTGCCACTCACTACCATCTAACCCCACTCACTACCATTTAAACCCCACTCACTACCATCTAAACCCCACTCACTACCATTTAAACCCACTCACTGAAGGCATAATGCTGTATGTATAACCATCTAACCCCACTCACTACCATTTAAACCCCACTCACTACCATCTAACCCACTCACTACCATCTAACCCCACTCACTACCATTTAAACACTCACTCCATCTAAACCCACTCCACTAAACCACTCACTACCATCTAACCCCACTCACTCTAACCCCACTCACTACCATCTAACTCCACTCACTACCATCTAACCCCACTCACTACCACTCACTTCCATCTAAACCCACTCACTGCCACTCACTACCATCTAACCCGACTCACTACCACTCACTACCATCTAACCCCACTCACTACCATCTAACCCCACTCACTTCCATCTAAACCCACTCACTGCCACTCACTACCATCTAACCCCACTCACTACCATTTAAACCCCACTCACTACCATCTAGCCCCACTCACTACCATTTAAACCCACTCACTGAAGGCATAATGCTGTATGTATAACCATCTAACCCCACTCACTACCATTTAAACCCCACTCACTACCATCTAAACCCACTCACTACCACCTAACCCCACTAGCTACCACTCACTACCATCTAACCACACTCACTACCATCTAACCCCACTCGCTTCCATTTAAACCCCACTCACTACCATCTAGTCCCACTCACTACCATTTAAACCCACTCACTGAAGGCATAATGCTGTATGTATAACCTTCTAACCCCACTCACTACCATTTAAACCCCACTCACTACCATCTAACCCCACTCACTACCATCTAACCTCACTCACTGCCATTTAAACCCCACTCACTACCATCTAGCCCCACTCACTGAAGGCATAATGCTGTATGTATAACCATCTAACCCCACTCACTACCATCTAACCCTACCACTCCATCTAACCCCACTCACTACCATTTAAACCCCACTCACTACCATTTAAACCCCACTCACTACCATCTAAACCCCACTCACTACCACCTAACCCCACTCACTACCATCTAACCCCACTCACTACCATCTAACCCCACTCACTACCATCTAAACCCCACTCACTACTACCTAACCCCACTCACTGAAGGCATAATGCTGTATGTATAACCTTCTAACCCCACTCACTACCATTTAAACCCCACTCACTACCATCTAACCTCACTCACTACCATTTAAACCCCACTCACTACCATCTAGCCCCACTCACTGAAGGCATAATGCTGTATGTATAACCATCTAACCCCACTCACTACCATCTAACCCCACTCACTACCATTTAAACCCCACTCACTACCATCTAAACCCCACTCACTACCAACTAACCCCACTCACTAACATCTAACCCCACTCACTACCATCTAACCCCACTCACTAACATCTAACCCCACTCACTACCATCTAAACCCCACTCACTACCATCTAACCCCACTCACTACCATCTAACCCCACTCACTCCACTCCATCTAACCCCACTCACTGCCACTCACTACCATCTAACCCCACTCACTACCACTCACTACCATCTAACCCCACTCACTACCATCTAAACCCACTCACTTCCATTTAAACCCACTCACTTCCATTTAAACACACTCACTTCCATCTAAACCCACTCACTACCACTCACTACCATCTAACTCCACTCACTACCATCTAAAACCACTCACTACCACTCACTTCCATCTAAACCCACTCACTGCCACTCACTACCATCTAACCCCACTCACTACCACTCACTACCATCTAACCCCACTCACTTCTATCTAAACCCTCTCACTGCCACTCACTACCATCTAACCCCACTCACTACCATTTAAACCCACTCACTGAAGGCATAATGCTGTATGTATAACCATCTAACCCCACTCAGTACCATTTAAACCCCACTCACTACCATCTAAACCCACTCACTACCACCTAACCCCACTAGCTACCACTCACTACCATCTAACCACACTCACTACCATCTAACCCCACTCACTACCATTTAAACCCCACTCACTACCATCTAACCCCACTCACTACCATTTAAACCCCACTCACTACCATCTAAACCCCACTCACTACCACCTAACCCCACTCACTACCATCTAACCCCACTCACTACCATCTAAACCCCACTCACTACCATCTAACCCCACTCACTACCATCTAAACCCCACTCACTACCACCTAACCCCACTCACTGAAGGCATAATGCTGTATGTATAACCTTCTAACCCCACTCACTACCATCTAACCCCACTCACTACCATCTAGCCCCACTCACTACCATCTAGCCCCACTCACTACCATTTAAACCCACTCACTGAAGGCATAATGCTGTATGTATAACCATCTAACTCCACTCACTACCATCTAACCCCACTCACTACCATCTAACCCCACTCACTTCCATTTAAACCCCACTCACTACCATCTAACCCCACTCACTACCATCTAACCCCACTCACTACCATTTAAACCCACTCACTGAAGGTATAATGCTGTATGTATAACCATCTAACCCCACCCACTTTGGCCCTCTTCTTCTGCAGGCCCTTGGGCATAAGTTGCTGGTGTAGATGGGAGCAGAAGAGGCGTGGAGAGGGTCTCTCGGTGTAGGTCTTCCCCTTCTCCAGGATCTCCAGCCAGGGCATCCTCACAAAGGTGGTCTGGTTAGCCTCCTCTGGGAAATCATCCTCAAACAACAGGGTGATGATACGCTGGGTCCATACTGTACCTGGGAGAGGAGAGAGAGGGAGAGAGAGAGAGCAAGAGAGTGAGAGAAAAGTGGCAATGAAGGTGAATGTAGTTTGTCCTCCAAAAAATGGAGAGAGGGAGAAACCCCACCTTACAGGTTCTGTCAATAAGGCTGCTTGTACAGTACTACACTGACCTTACAAACCTTACATAGATAGGTTATATATTTTAGCCATGTACAGTATATTATAGTTAAGATAATGTGGCATATTTATTTTTATTTGCAATGACAGCCTAGGAACAGTGTATTAACTGCCTTGTTCAGGGGCGGAACAACAGAATCCCCAACCTTGTCAGCTTGGGGATTAAATCTCGCAACCTTGCGGTTACTAGTCCAACGCTCTAACCACTATTTTAGCCCTTTTTCTCCCCAATTTCGTGGTATCCAATTGTTAGTAGCTACTATCTTGTCTCATCGCTACAGAGACAAAGGTTGAAAGTCATGCGTCCTCCGATACACAACCCAACCAAGCCACACTGCTTCTTAACACAGCGCCATCCAACCCACAATATATCAACATCACAATGTACTTGTGTGTAGAGTGCGTGTTAGCTTGTGTGTGCATATGCGTGTGTGTGTGCCTGTGTGTGTGTCTCTTCACAGTCCGAGTTGTCCCATAAGGTGTAGTTCATGTATTCATGGCTCTATGTAGTACTGTGCCTTTCCCAGAGTCTGTTGTAGACTTGGAGACTGTGAAGAGACCCCTGGTGGCATGTCTTGTGGTAAATGCATGGTTATCTGAGCTGTGTGTTCGCTGTTTGAACAGACCCCTGGTGGCATGTCTTGTGGGGAATGCATGGTTATCTGAGCTGTGTGTTCGCTGTTTGAACAGACCCCTGGTGGCATGTCTTGTGGGGAATGCATGGTTATCTGAGCTGTGTGTTCGCTGTTTGAACAGACCCCTGGTGGCATGTCTTGTGGGGAATGCCCGACTCTACCTGAATTATGTTGGAGAGGCTTCCATTAAAGAACACCCTCTGTGTTCTGTTAGACAGGTAACTCTCGAACCACTATAAAGCAGGGGATGTAAAGCCATAACACATGTTTTTCAGCAGCCGACTATGATTGATAAAGTCAAAAGCTGCACTGAAGTCAATCAACACAGCTCCCACAATCCCCTTATTGTCAATTTCTTTCAGCCAATAATCATTTGTGTAAGTGCCATACATCTTCCCTATGAGAATGCTGAGTCAGCTGTTAATGTGTTTCCTGCGAACGTTGACTTATTCATGCTTTAATTACAACCTACTCAATTTGTAATAGATGTTCAAGCACCAGTCCTGTTTATTATACCTCTGTAGCTACTGTCCGTGTGAAAGTAAGAGTTTTCAATAGTTTACTTACCTGATTTCGGGAAAGTGACAAGGAAAACATCACTGTCCTTGATCTCAAAGTGTTCCAAGCTGTCGATATATTCCGTGGTTAATTCATGCGTGTCAGCCACGGGAAACACCTGGCCTTTATACGTAAACAACTGCTCACCGAGAAGCTTATACTCTTGTTGAGCCATTTTTAAAAAACTTTATCGGAAAGCGGTTGAGAAAATGAGAGTGAGGGAAGGTGACCGAGGACGTTTTCTAAGAATTAGATTAGATTTTTCTAAGTGAAGTCACGTAAACCGTGTCAATTTTTAGTTTACGGGTTAATGAGAGTAGGCTTCTTCAGTTAACCTTTGTACAGTTGCATAGTCCTGTTGTAACTCTATGGTTGTCACAACTTCCACCGAAGTTGGTCCCTCTTCTTGTTCGGGCGACGTTCGGCGGTCGACATCACTGGCCTTCTAGCCATCGTGATCCACTTTTCACTTTCCATTTGTTTTGTCTTTGTTTTACACACCTGGTTTCAATTCCCAAATTACATGTTCATTATTTAACCCTCTGTTTTCCCCATGGTTTTTGTGAGTGATTGTTTTATTGTATGTTCGGTCCGATGTTTGTGGGCTTGGTATGTACGACTTGTTATTTGATATTTTGAGTAAAGTTACGAGTGTTACTCATCTCTGCTGTCCTGCGCCTGACTCCTCTGCACCAGCTACACCCAGATCCTTAAACAATCACGCACAAAAACCATGGGGAAAAAGAGGGTTAAATAATGAACATGTAATTGGGGAATAGAAACCGTGACAGTACCTCCCCTCGACGCGCAGCTCCAGCAGCGCGCCGACACCGACCTCGGAGACGACCTGGAGGACGAGGCGCAGGGCGATCCGGTTGGAGACGGTGGAACTCCAGTAGCAACGAAGGGTCCAAAACGTCCTCCACCGGCACCCAGCATCTCTTGGACCGTACCCCTCCCACTCCATGAGGTACTGAAGGCCCCTCGCCCGACGCCTCGAGTCCAGTAAGGCTCGAACAGGGGCCTTACTGGACGCCGGGGCCCCGTCGATGTCCAGAGGGGGCGGAGGAACCTCCCGAACCTCAGACTCCCGGAGCGGTCCAGCCACCACCGGCCTGAGGAGAGACACATGGAACGAGGGATTAATACGGTAATCGGGGGGAAGCTGTAACCTGTAGCAAACCTCGTTCAGTCTCCTCAGGACTTTAAATGGTCCGTAAAACCGCGGGCCCAGCTTCCGACAGGGCAGGCGGAAGGGCAGGTTTCGGTTCGAGGGCCTTTCCCCCGGTGCAAACACCGGGGCCTTACTGCGGTGGCGATCAGCACTCGCCTTCTGACACCTCACGGCCTGTTGCGGGTGCACATGAGCGGCGTCCCAGGTCTGCCCTTTTATGGAAGGGGGTTGAATGAAAAAATAAATAGCAATCTGTTTGCCCAAATAGGCGAGTCATTTTGTAGCTGTTGCTGGTTGAGCAATAGACTACATTTATTATGTCATTGTGGCTATGACTTTTTGAACTTCCAGTGGACATGGGAATTCTAAACCTCGAACAGAGTTTGCCAAGCACTGTAAATTATTCAAGTCATTCCACATCTCTCCTCTTTCAATTCACTTCTCATCAGGAATGGAGGGATGGAAGGACGAAGGGATGATTGCAGATCCATCCATTCATGGGGTTTTAGTCACTGTGGAGTGTTTTTCTAACCAGAGGGTTGATTGGTGATTGGCATGTTATTGGTTATTGATCTAAGAACCATGTCATCAAGTGGACGTGTCAAAGACACCCCAGGGGATAGGCTGTCAACCAGCAGGATCGGTCGATTCGATTGGTTTAGAAACAGACATGCTCACACTAGATACACGTGTGCCTTGTATGTGTGTGTGTGAGTAAGTGTGTGTCTCATTTATAGTAGAATGAATGACTGTATTGAGCCCAAGTGTATCTTGATTCCCGAGAGTGTCTCGCAAAACTCTCTCTCTCTCTCAAACACACATGCACACACTTTCTCTTTCTCGCTGACTCTCTTTTTTTCTAAATTATTGTACTATACTGCCATCTTCTGTAAGATCTCGGAAAGACACCGAATTACACAAGAACGAGTCAATTACCATTCGGCAATTTAACTTGGATTGTAATTAAATTCACGTGAACCAAGTGCTGTCGATTCAGATTACTGTAAGAGAAGAGACTTGTCAGTCACTTATTACTGTGTGTGTGTGTGTGTGTGTGTGAACCTATTTTACCCCCAGCTGTCAAGGAGCAGCTACTTTGAACTGAAAATCCACTAGACTCTAACCCAGTCATATAGGTTACCTGTTCAGGTACCCAGTCATATAGGTTACCTGTTCAGGTACCCAGTCATATAGGTTACCTGTTCAGGTATCCAGTCATATAGGTTACCTGTTCAGGTATCCAGTCATATAGGTTACCTGTTCAGGTACCCAGTCATATAGGTTACCTGTTCAGGTACCCAGTCATATAGGTTACCTGTTCAGGTACCCAGTCATATAGGTTACCTGTTCAGGTACCCAGTCATATAGGTTACCTGTTCAGGTATCCAGTCACATATGTCACCTGTTCAGGCATGTGGTCTTACCTTAATGTAATATGATGCACACACCTACATACACACATAACGTTGGAGGATTATGTGACGGACAAGATAGTAAGTGTGTGTGTGTGTGTGTGTGTGTGTGTGTGTGTGTGTGTGTGTGTGTGTGTGCGCGTGCGTGTGTGTTCAGATGGAGGGTTGGAGGTGAAGAGGTGGATTGTCAGGTACTTAAGATTTGACCTGACCCCCCCATCGCTTAGCTCTCTCTTTCCCACAGAAGGACACTCTATCTACCCTCCTTCTGGAGGTAAGTACCCCCCTGCTGAGTGGTTCCCTCCATGCTACAGGGAATTAGCGCTCGACTTCAGCCCAGCCTCATTGCTCTGTATTCAGGGTCAGATGACCATGTCTCCCTTGAGTGATGGAGGTATTTGATGACACCTGTCACGTTCTGACCTTAGTTCCTTTGATTTGTCTTTGTTTTAGTATGTACCACGCTGCGCATTGGTCCTCCGATCCTTACTACTCCTCCTCCTCGTCGGAGGAGGAAGACAGCCGTTACAACACCTACTAGCCCCAAAAGTGCACTGCACGTAAACAAGAAATGAAGCTTTTTGTTATTTGAATGATTGTGTAAAAGTCACATCAGTTCATTTGTGCAGATCTTTGAATTGCCTGGCTTGACCTAAATGGCTATATAGGACCGGAGCCCATCCATAGCTTAGTCTTATACATTTACATATTACTGTAAATTGGCTTCATGGGTATCAGACCATTTGTCATGTATGGGATGTGAATGTGACTCTGTAGCCTGCAGTGCTGTAGGTGCATTGTCTAATTCATATAAATGACACCTTTGCCACATTTGAAAGTGTATAAAGAGTTATTTATTCATTTCTATAGTAAAGGACTTGTAGGATAAACCTCTTTTATGTATCTCCAATAAAAAGCCACACTTGAACACAGTCTAATCCCCTGTCTGGTTTGCGTCCCAAATTGCACCCTATTCTCTATTTAGTGCACTACTTTTTACCAAGGGGCCTATAGGTAACAGGGTGCCATTTAGGATGCATCCTTGGTCCTCTGTATAGATTGGGGCCGAGATACAAAGCCCTGCTAAAAGGCTCCCTTGACTCTCTGGGTCTTTGTTCAAAGTGGAGAGCAATGTACTTGCTGTTTTAAAAGGGCCTTTTCAGCTAGGCCGTAAACCGATCCTGGGCCTTGCCTAGCTGGGGTGTGCCCAGGACGTCTAGGGTTTACCTGGGGGACTGAGCGGGTGGATGTGGGATTGGGTGGAGGGGAGGGGATGGATGAGAAAGAAAGAGACCGGGGGATGTGGGAATGGAGGTACGGAGGTGGAGGAGAAAGAGAGAGAGAGAAAGGAAGGCAGCTGGTCAGTAGGAGTGAAGCGAGGGATGGAGGGATGGATGGTAAGAAGAGAAGGCTGAGAAAGGACAAACAAACAAAGGTGCGGATGAAGGTTGCGCGTTTGTCCCCTCGCGTTGATTCTCTGGTGAATTAATTGTATCAGCCTCTTTCTCTTTATCGACTTCTCTTTCTCTCTGTTATCAAACGCTGTCCCTGAAAGGGGAGGATAGCCTATATACTGTATGCAAAGACAAGAACGAGCCTAAAGTAATGTGATGCTTACTGGGATACAGACAGTGTTGTGTGAATACTCTACAAGCAGAAATATTGCATACAAGACTGTAAAACTGAATATTAGCCCAAAGCGGAATTTGATTTGGAGCCAAAGGTCCAGAGTTTTGCCTGGGGCAAGTCACAACTCTTCTGAGAACCCCTGCTTCCCTCCCACCGCAATTAGGACGAGTTTGATCTGTGACAGGCCTTTTCTGATTGACTGTGGCCTCTGCAGCGATTAGGCCCTACTGCACACCATAATTACGGCTCTAATTGGCAACGCTTGGGGAACATGATGTGGGCAATGGGCATGCATGATGATTGATAATTCATCAAATCCATCTCTGGTGTGATGACATTCATTAACCTCTACTAGCCTATGTGCTTCTCTCTCTCTCTGCATAAATGAACCCCTGTAGCCTCTGACAAGGCCTTATCAGTCTCGACTATTCATTTAGTCATACTTCAGATCAAGCCCCTGCACGCTATGCAGTTGTCTTGCAGCTTCCTTCCCCCACATCTACAGATGAAGGCTCCATCACAAATAGAATCCTATCTCCTACACAGTGCACTACATTTGCCCAGAGCCCTATGACCCTGGCCAAAAATAACGCACTAGGGAATAGGGTGCCATTTGGGAGGCGGCGGGAGAATTATTTGGGCATTGCCAATAACAGTTAAGCTCCTAGTCATGTCAGAAATGGACAGAACCTGTTGAGGATTAACCCATAAACAGTCTGGGCTTTTGTGCCACATGCAAGAACTCATCTCTGGTATGAGATTCTCTCCCTGGAGAGAAAGAGAGTGAGCGAGAAAGGGAGAGAGAGGAAAGATTAGATGGATTTTTACAATGAATGTTCTCATTCGGAAAATAGCCCACCCTATTGCTTGTCTGACTGGTAGTGTCTCATCAGTTTCAAAAGCTGTCAGGAATTGTCTTTTCTATTTTACAATGTAGTTTTGGTGGGGGGTTCTTTAAAATGGTGAGTCATAGCCTATGGATGGAGGCTCTGGCAGATGTGCACTGACTAGTGGAAGTGTCACTAAAACGTTATTATTCATCAAACGTTATGTTACTTTCTGTTAC